>NW_008660714.1:0-3637 GCF_000695815.1 Acanthisitta chloris
AGGTTTAGGTTGGATATAAGGAAAAGAGTTTTTACTGAGAGAGTGGTTAAGCATTGGAATGGGCTGCCTGGGGAGGTGGTGGATTCACCATCCCTGGAGGTTTTCAAGATGAGGCTGGATGTTGCACTTAGTGCCATGGGCTAGTAATGATGGTAGGGTTGGACTCAATGATCTTTGAGGTCTCTTCCAACCAGGTTGATTCTATGATTCTATGATTCATTTGTACTATGCTAGTCTCAAACACACCTGCAAAATCCTGTAACTGATTTTAAAGCTGAAGATGTTCCCCTAGCTCCTTGTAGCATAAGAGTCATGACTACCTGAGGTCTCATCCTGAAAGACAGGCTAATTACAGCTGACTGTAAATGCAGAGAGAAGCAATGCAGTGGTAAATAAAATGCAACCATTTACATACATGGAGCAATCTGGACCAGTCAGCAGTGGTTATTATCAACCTCTTGGAAGTACACAGTTGTTTCTACCAGATCCTTTCCTATCATTTAGACATTCACTGTGCTGTGAGTTTAATCTAGCTTTAAAAATAAAATACCTATTTACTTTGGCATGAAATTTTCCCACCCTGGATTTTACAAGTCTTAAAATGCCTTACACTGGACATGATCTGGAAAAAAACTGTGGATTGGATAAAGTGTTATGCTCTGTCTAGAACAAGATTGCCTAACAACTGCATGCAAGGCTAGGTCTAACCAGGAATGCAAAATGCTGGACACTCAATTTTTTGTTTGTTTGGTGCCTTATTGGCTGGGTTTTGATGGGATTTTTGAGAAAGTATTTTTGTGATGGATTTATTTATGAAGGCTGACAGCTCTCTACAAGAACTGGGTCTATGCCTGATGAATCCTAAAATTCTTTATCAAGGGATTGCTATTCAGTACTTTACTCTAAAAACTGGAAATGCCTTCTCTGACCTGATGCTGCTGCTTTGCATCATTCTGACAGGCTTAACTGGCCAATTGAGGATTCCATTTTTAAGGCTATAATGACTCCTATGATAACCTGCTCTGGCTGTTGCCTCAGGGTCAGATCATGACATGTTGACTTTCTACTAATTCCCTGCCTCTTAGAATAGCCTTGTGGGGTCAAAGTAATGGTAAAATGAGAGAAGCTTAGGCTGCTGTAATACCCTTCAAGTATCACTAATGTAGGGAGAGAAGTGTTTTTTTCATAGCTACTTCGGTTTCTTACTATGGCTTTTGATGATTCCTAGGTTGTGCTGTTTTATTCCCCTGTTATTGAGAGCATGAGATACAAGATACATTTTGAAATAATTGTGAGAGAAAAAGACTTCAGGGTCTGATGCGTTAGATAAAACATTGTCAGGCCATTGTACAGTCATTTACACTTATGCAAGTGCCTGAAGTTCTGTATGCAAGTATTGAAAGAGAAATCTGATGAGGAAGAGCATTTTATAAGCACTTACAATTAAGGCTATAAATTATTCCATACTGTGCAAAGCCATGCAGACTGAGACCTGATGTCTCCTTCGCATGAATAAGTGATTCTGGCTTGTTATTCTGCTCAGCATCCACATTTGAGATATTTTCAGTAAGGAGCAAACATATTTTGCTGAAGAAAACCATCTATTTGTGTCCTCATAACCTTTACACAGCTGTATATCATGATTTCAGATCTATAGAGTTCTTCTGAACTGGATGAATCTGGGACAATTGAAAGTCAGCTGAAGATGCACAGGCAATGGCTCTGCTCAGGATGCTTCAGTTCATTTCCTGTAATGACTCTGCTATGATTTGTTGATTTGTCTTTGTGAATAAGTGTGCAAGAAGGCTAATAAATGTGCCCAGGCTGTTTCTCTAATCTCCAGCATCATCGATATTGCCCCTTTCTTCCAACTTATTAATCGGTTTGAGGGTATGTTTTTATGCAAACAGGTTATTCCATGGCACTGAGAACAGCTGTCTGATTCTATGCAAGTACACATGTTCGGCAAAGAAGTGGTTTCTCCTTAGCTACTGAATTATTAAAATTATTACATATGAGGTTACATCATCCAACTTTCTTGACTTCTCTCCCTTCTTTTTTTTTTTCTTCCCCAACTGCACAAGAAAGTAGAATCAACAAGAGTTCAGGGCTTTTCCGGGTATTATTTTCTATTGGAACAAGTCACCATTGAGCTCAGACTGTATTCATGGACCTTGAAATACCTATTTCATAATTGCTGTGATAATCAAGCTCAGTAAAAAATGAAGGGAGTTGGCTTAACCTAGAAAACAACATAGTTAGACAAGAGTATAAAATACAAATCTGAAACCAAGCACCTCTTCAGGCAGGTAGCAAACAGGTCATGTTACAAGACCACGGCTCTGAAGTTCTTAATAGACACTGGTTTAATGAAGATAAAATGATATTCAAATAACCATTTGAACAATTTTGTGCTTGCGTGCGTGCGTGCGTGCATGTGTGTGTGTGTGTGTGACATGTGACAAACGTCAAATACATGGCAAACAGATAATGGCAAACTATAAATACTCAGGAAAGCTTCATTGCAAATTGAGCACTGGACAAACTTTTATGTCTCTTTTATTCTTGCCAGTTTGTCCATCTTCAGCAAGGAGTCCTCTTAAAAAAATAAATAGAAAGAATAATATTGGGAAGTAGTTTTAATTGCTTCCTTTACTATTACAGGGAAGACATACATCTCTCTGAAGGGCATAGAAATCTGGGCTCTTTCCAATTTCTATTTTTAAAAGAAAGATGCAGAGTGTAATTCTGAAAACCTTTGTTTTCTGCATGTTGCTAAAAATATGGGTATGTTTTTGCCTCCCAGCCTGTTAATTCAGTGACAGGTAGAGGTGTTATATTTAAAGGTAGTCCACCCAGCTCTGCCCCTTTGTCAGAACACCCCGTGTGTGGGTTGGTCAGATGATAATCATGTGGAGATCTGTGTGGGGCCCTTAGTCAAATAGGTGCAAGTATCATTACTCAAATGAGTATTCATAGCCACTACTTACTTTATTTTTTTTCTGGAGCAGCAACAAAATGGCAGAGACGACAGCTGCCACATCATATACATACACACACTCCTACACAAGCTATGCTTTGTACATCAGAAGCAGCATAAATACCATGGCATGTGGTAGTTACCATGGTAACATGTTTTTTAATGAATAGCAGATGGAGTAGGCATGTAAAACTTACATAAGTTGTTAGTAATTTGTAAGTTACTGCAGACCAGCTACAGCAGTAAACTTTTTGTTTTCACTGTTTCTATTTTTTCCATGTACAGTGCTCAGTCACTTCTTTTCTTCCCACTGAGTTTACCCTGATCTGGAATATAGCCTATGGTGGTGCATAATGAATAACAATGGCTAATTTTTTTTGTGGGTGAGGTTCCCTAATACAGCCAACACAGGAAATAATACTATTTCTCACTTTGAAATAAATTATTTTTACACAATTACTTTGATGTAGCCTCAAATGGTAAAAATGTAAGACATTGCAAAAACACAGTAGCTTTCCTTTCTAGATGTGAAATTCTGAGTGGATAGTAGGCATTAAAAATGGTGTGGACAAGTGAAACTATCTGCATTAAAAAATCACGTTTTGATTTATATTCTAACCATAGGTTGTTAGGAGACATAATTTATTAGTTTGCTGA
>NW_008660714.1:3700-10636 GCF_000695815.1 Acanthisitta chloris
GATTCTTCCTCAAAATATGAGGTGTGAGCTCAGTAGAAGATGTGGGTAACTGACCTGATCTTTATAGGCAAGGTCAGAAAACAATGAAGGCAAAACTGGAGTAAAAATAGAGATCCCTTGGCTCCATGAGTAGCTCACTCACCTTCAGTATTTTCTGGTCACACCGTAAAGGACCAAATCAATTATGATTTAGGTTTCTAGATCCTATTTAAGTGCATGACAGAAGTTAGGTGCTTACATGTTCCTAAATATTTTTCAGATCTGAACTGTGCAGCTTGTAAAAATGGCACAAATTTATTAATTCAGGAGACATTAATACTAGAAAATAATGCTAGAATATAATAATAATACTAGAAAACAAAGGGAACAGATTCTGCCTTAAAAAGGGAAATTACGTTGCAATAAGTACGTAATTCAAATGTAATAACAATATTCAAATATCAGTTTTTAAGCAGCCTCTATGGAGGGAGTTAACAGACACATATGGCTAAGATTTTCAGCAGCTGCTAAGGAGTTTGTACTACTGTCTTTGGCCAACTACCCTTGGCATTGGGTGGGTTTGAGATGTGAAAGTCCCTTAAGCTCCTCTAATTCTAACAAGAGTTATCATGTTCACTAGGGCTCAACTCTTCACATTTCATTTTCTGCTATTTCTCCCTTTTTTTTTGTTTTACGTTTTGCACTGGTCTACCTACTGAGGAGTGTTCTCTGATGACGGTACGAGGCTCAGGAGTGATGAAAGCTACCTCTTTTTTTCATATTGATCACTGGTTCCCAACAACTACTCCTGACCGTACTAGAGCTTCATTTTCTGGTCAATGTCACCTATCTTCCTTATTATAAATCTAGTCTTGTCTTCTGCAGCCACTTCTCTGACTGCTCCAGCATCAGAAGACCTTAGCTGTGTTAACTGCTGACTGGCATTGCTGCATCTCCTGAATCAACTAATTTATTCTTCTTCCTGTTCATAACAGGTCTCAGAAAGGCTTATGACATAATATAATAATCAAAGAACAATTTTATCAGAAGAAACCCAGAGTCTCTGCTGTCTTCTGGCTGAAACCCTGGAACAGTATTTTGACTCAGCCCCAGAGTGCTCAGAAATCTTCTTTATCCCTATTTTTAAAAAAATACTCATTGAAAAGATTAGGACCGAAAAGAGCAAGGTTATCACAAAAGAGAAAGTATATGAATCAGGCTCTTCCTTTTTCACTTTTATTGAGAACTCCAAAGTGCTTCTTTTATTCTCGAAGGGATATTTTCAAAGCAGTAAAATTAAATACACCACTCCCATGCATTAACCACAGCTTAATATACACAGGTAGATCTATGCTAATTGTTCCTTCTAATGTTCCAGGGGAGTTATAGTTAGGTAAAATGAACACTTGATTTAGGCCTCAGAATTCAGTCTTAGAAGTTATTTTCACCCACGAAATAGCATATAAGAGCAATTACTGCCATCTTCTTATCTCTTTTACCAAAGTAACCCTTCATTCTGTAGGAAGCTAAGTGAGAATTAAGTGTTCCATCTTCATGATGGTTGCATGTATTTTTAAATTTACATTTTATTAACAGAGTAATTGTGGACTTAAATTATGTTTGAACTACCGTTACGGTATGAGCTACCGTTAGCTTCATATAACTGCTAAGTAGCTGTTACACAATTGTAGAGAAAGCTTTGCAAGACATTGGGACACTAATGGCTTTTCAACCTCAACAAGACACTTAATATAAAAAGACAAGAGCACCTTGTAATTAAAACAATCTTCTCAGTGAACTGTTGATATAGAAAACAATCATCTCTCCTTTACTTTTTCCATATTAATTTACAGAAAAATTATGACTAGTACATTTTGTGAAGGTGCACTTTGGTAATTCTTGTGTTATTGAGAGCACTTTAACTCACAGTGGTGCCATGAAATTGTATTGAATGCTGCAATTTATAAATATTAGTGTGAACTAGAAGTATATTTTTATACATCTCTCCCACTGTTTCAAGAGTCCTCCCGGACTCCTGCAGTAACCTAAAAGCTCTCACCAGAAAAGTGTGCTTTGGTATCTGATGCCCCGAAGATCTTAAAGGCAGCACCGGAACAGGATGAGCAGCTCAGGGAGCCAATATGGCCTGGTTTCCCATGGATTTCTGTCTAGCAGATAGGTATCTCCATGTCTCACATGTTGTAAGTCCTTTCCTCAGCTGGAGCATTCAGGGCAGCTGGTCAATTTCCAGCATCACTGAAGGAGCAAGCTCAACTGCATCCTCTGGAGTGAGGGCAGAAGAGAGTTCTCACCTGCTCTCTTCTAGTCTCATGCAATTGGTTTAACTGGGTACTGTATATATCAACTAGAGCTTGACTGCATCTGGTTTCCTCAAGGGACCACATCAGGCATTAGGTCATTCCTTTGTACAGTAGCACCAGGAATCAGTGTGTCCTGTTAGCCTACAGCTGTGACTCCCAGGAGTGGTGGATGTCGGAGCAGACCATATGACTGTACTCAGAAAATCTAAAGTTGGTGAGATAAGACACCACAAAGACACAAAACAGCAATAACAGCAAATATCAGACCACTGGCAAGACCTCTCTTGACAATGCAATACCAAAACTGAAAGAATATTACAGAAGGAAGGTGTAACCAGATATAGTGTTGGATCAGAATAAATGGAAGTCACCTTGGATACAATAATTGAGATCAAATAGCACAAGTTGCACAGGCAAACTTTAGTTAGTATTAAAACCAAAGATTTCCAAATCAATTAAAGAAACTATAGCACACTCAATCCAACCTCGCACTATTCCATGCATGAGTACTTATATGTGCTGTCTTCCTATCAACTGATTAACAGCCTGAGCCGCAATATAAAATTAACTAAAGGCTAAAAAGAACTGCCTTAAATTGTTAAATTATATAATTCATATTAAAATCTTTGGGCCTTTGCTGAATATGAGTCATAGTCCAGTTGTCACCATTTAAAAATTTCAGCAATGATTTTGCATCCTTAGCCTCAAAGACCTTATCTGATACTACCAGTGTCAGCTGGGTAGTGTCTGTAAGTTCGCTGCACCATGTCACTCCTCTCTTCAAGATCTGTGGAAAAAAAAATGAATAATTTTGGGTTAAAACTGTTTCCTATCATCATCTTCCATGTACTTGCTGACATGGCACTAATCAGCCACTATTTACTCCCTGATTACACCAGTTACAAGCTGGGCACACTTTGTATGTTGTGCAGTGTGATTTATCAGTGGTACTTGCTAGCTGGGATTGATAGTGACACCAAAATGATAGTGGTTTTTTATTCATGCACATACTTACCAAAGATTCTTTGTATCCACAGATAAATAGTTTCCTAGAAATGAAATAAAACCTGCATGCCACATTACTTATGGAGGCATTCTGCCATCTCAGTAGGATCTCTGACTCTCAAAATGCTTGCAGTATCTAATAATTAGATTTGGATAATTCTCTATCTTCCAGGCATCACATTTTATTTTAGCAAATATTTCCCTCCACAGTAGTGCTGTTGAAATATCAAATTAGGAGAGATACAAAGAGAGCATGGAGAGGGGAGCAACCCTTAAAATGCTCCTTGGGGTGTGGAGTCTGCCTGGGAAGAAAAAGTGCTACAAAGTTCTCTGTTCTTGGTGTGGAGTTGTAAAAGAAAATTAGCTAATTTGTAATTTCAGTCAGTCTCCCCATCCCAACACACAGACTGCATTAATAATGAGTTAAGAGAAAAGAGATCCAGTGTGTACACTCGCTCAAATAGAGCGTGTATTTAATAATCCTGCTCATGCAAGGCTCCCCAAACCTGTGTGCTGTGCCTCCAGGGACTCTGTACTGGAGCTTTGTGGTGCAAGGATGCCATCACCCCCAAGTATTCCACAACGACCTTCCTGAAAAGAATAATTTAGGCTATAAACCCACTACATAATTAGGGAAGACTATGTTATCCTGCTCAGAAAGAGGCAAAATGCTGTTCAAGTTTGCAAATGTTCCTCTGCCAAGCAGGTTCCAGCAGATACTGGTGAAACAATCCACATTTTAGTGTGTTACAGTTGTGGGTGCAAAGTCTCCTCAAACCAAATCTTCAAAGTTGTTCAGGTGTAACAGCCATCAACTTTTGATTCAGTGAGTGTAATGGGCAAAATATAAGCAAGAAAACACCACCTTCAGAGGGTGGGGTGGGGGGAGAGCTTGGGTTTGAAGGTTTGTTTTGAGGTAGTGAGACAGTCTGTGTGTGTCTCATTGGGAATGACTAACTGGCATTTTAGTGCATTTATTAAATGGGGTGTGTGTATACTGGATTATTTTGCAATGAATCTTTCAATTAGAGAATATCGAACACTTTGGACCCCATAATGCTGATAACACTTCATAATCCTTAAATTCTGCCAAGTGTAGCATACATAAAAAATAGCTTTATAGATTAATGCTTTTCATGCTCTATAAACCAAATATGCTCTAAGGTAAAACTAGTTTACAGACAGGAAGATACAATCTAGACAAGACGGTGAATATCCATTGAGAGCCCTGATATACAGTTCCACAATGACTAGGATAAAATTTCAGAGACCATCAGTCTTTTGGTCATCTACAGGGGTCAGAAAGTAATTCATAACCATTACTATCAGGTCTTAACATTATATAACATAATACACTCCAGACGCTTTATTCCTTTACCCAGATTAGAGAACAGTTTTTTCTATATGGATTCTTGTTAGGAAATTGCAACTTCTCTTTGTATTTGGAAAGAAGCAGGCAACAAAGGTGAAAAACCTCTTCCAGGAGGACAAAGAAAGTAAACAATTACTGGCAGGAGCAAATGCAGTCAACCTGATCTCCTAGTTATATTCATCTATTTCATTTAATGCAGACAGCTTTCGTCTCACCATTCAGTTGTATGCGTGAATGCTCCTAATATACTACTGTATCTGAAAACTAGCTAAATCACATAAATAGGCACATTAGCCTAAGGACAAATTTGGCCAAATCACAAATTTTAACACAAATGTGTTAAAATACATAAGAATTATAATGAAACCAAAAATACACTCAACTGCATTAGAAGGGAATTTAATTCTTATGATCTTAAAATATCCCTCTAATTTGAACTATGATGCCCTTAATACACAAAGAAACCTAACTCCAACAGATGTATTAAATTCATGTAACCAGAAAAACCCTTTGTGGATCCATCCTTCACTGTGACCAGTTTTCTACACCCGAATCCAACAATTGATGGAGGTTTCAGCCATAATCAACTCAGAGCAAAAAGTGAAAGCCAGCCACTGCTTGAAGCCAATCACCTGAACAATAGACATCATGCCACCATATGGGACTATTCTTGAACATCTTGTTCTTACAAGTTCAGCATGAAAGCCACAAGAAAACCAGTAACTGGAGAGAGTGACTGTTCTTGTGAAGAAAAACAAAATGTCAATAAACAAACATGTCTCCTGTGGCATGTCAAATAGTGATTCATCTTGAAGTATTAAAAAGGTTGACAAGTTTCTCTCCTTGTGACATATTAACCTTTCTCTTACTTTCACTCCTGTCTTCAAAAAAAGTCAAATGTCTTCTTTTACCAGGCCAGTACTTAAACCAGTAAATATACTGTAACATTTTTTAAAACTAGTGAGATTCTTCTGGTTTGCAAAGCAGTTTGGCCACAGAGGTGTAAGGGAAGGAAGTAGGAGAGTTGGCAACAGGCGATGCTCTTTTGCTTGCTGTGTTTGCTCCTGTGCAAAGCCCCCATGGTATCAGATGCACAGGAAAGGGCATTGCCACACACATGATACCACAGAAACACATCTTTGCAAAGGTCTGCTGGAACTGGCTCTGAATATGACTGTTTAATTGTTTCTGTTATCAGAAGGGGCAACTTTACCTTTTTAAAGAAAAATCTGCACTTATAACGCTGGTAGGACTTTGTGTTCACTCTGATATTGGGAAGAGGTGCAGAAGCCTGCTTTGAACAAGGCACCTTAAAAGACTCAGATAAAAAGAAGTAAATATTATCTTAACAAAATTCAGAAAATCAGTAAATTTACTGCAGGCATTTGAGATTGCACAGAAGAAAAAGTGAAAACACACTACTGTACCACATCCGGCACAAAATGTGTTGTGTGCTGTCAGTAGTGCTGTAAAGTGACATGGATTGCCTCATGAGAGTGAAATTCTTGTCCTTGAAATGGTCCTGGCTTCATGTAAACCAAAGTAACATCATCCAAGCTGATGAAGTGACACCTATTTTCCTTAACCAGCTCCTGGGTCCAGCCCCTCTCACTGCAGAAGGGAAGAAGGTCTGTGGCATGGCGTCCTCAGTGGAACTGTACTCCTTAGGATTTCTCTCCTGCTCTTGGATGGTGAGAAGGAAGACAAAGGCAGGTCAACGTAAATAGTAACAGAACACCTATTTTTTTCATTTAACATCATGCCTCTCTGCGCATGTAGAGTTAGGTCACTGGTCTGCCATCTGAACCAGTAGCAGAACCAATGCTCTTAGAGGAGAAGTGGACTGGTTTTGAGTGGAAGAAGGGTTATGGTGTATGTACTTCAGTAATGTTACACGTGTTTAGACTCTTATACATTCACACAACAATCACCCTCAGTGTGAGGTCCCCACACTAACAAATCATAGTGTACATGTGATTAGTCTTGCTTTGAAGTTACCTCTTTTCCTTCTTGTATTTCTCAAGTTGTGAATCTTCATTTCTGTTCCCCAAATGTTTCTCCTATGCTTTTAAAAGTACACTGTATCTTTTGCTAAATATTTTAGCTTACCTCTCCTTTAAGCAAATAAAATTGATCGAACACTCCTGAGTCTTATAGGACTAGGACATTTAATGACATCATGAACAGGATTCCTTCAATTGTAAAAATGCCACCAGTTTGCTGAGAATTGTGAAAATATTGCTAATTTGTTGTAGCTAA
>NW_008660715.1:0-2109 GCF_000695815.1 Acanthisitta chloris
ACCCTCAGATTAAAAGTCTGATGCTCTGCCGACTGAGCTATCCGGGCTCCTGCCGCGCCTGCCGCCAGCCGCGTTCCCGTTCGTGGGGTCGGACACCTCTTGGGGCAAACCCGCTGGAAAATCCCTGGATTTGGCGATTTGGGCGTAAAAAAAGCCCCCGCGGGTGATGAGAGGAGGGGTTGGGGCTCCCTCGGCAGCGCAGACCCGAGTGGGAATCGCCTGGAATCAGAAATTGGCACATTTGGGCTCCATTTCAGCCCCAAATATCTCAGAGATTTGTACCAAAAAAGGCTGTTTTTTTATGCTGAAAAAGAGCCTGAGATGACCTGATTTGGTTCCTCGGAGGTCAATGATCCTCCTGGTTGTCCTCGTGCTGCTTCCTCACCCCCAGAGTGAGGGATTTGGGGAGGTTATTCCCAAATCAAACCCTTCCAGGATTGCCGAAGCAGGAACTGAGAAGGTCCCGAAACTGCTGTTCCTCCTCATCCAATTACACTAACGAAACAGCTTAGCAGGGGGAGAAATCAGACCCTTGGCCACACAGTGCTCATTAATTAGTGTCCTCTCTCCTGCTGGTTAATGACCTTGGTGCTCCTTAGCCTCCACACTCAGTTGCTCTGGGTTGGGGTGATGCCAGGCACTATGGATCTTTTGCTAAAACCAAGGCTAACCATGAGTCTTTTGCTTATTGTGTTAGGATTTTTTTTTTAAACTGAGGGTGAAAGCTCACGGGGATCGCTCCACCAAACTTGCACAACCAGAGACGAAAACTTCACAGTTTATATACATTAAAGAACTCATCCATATTCCTTATTTCCAGGAATAGGTGGTCATTATTACAATTAGTTCTTGGAAATCATTATCATTATCTCCTCCTTCATCTCCTCCCACTTGGCATTAGTCCCAGGGTCTCTGGTGGTGGGAGGAAGGCCGATGGTCTTCATCAGCTTGACCTTTGAGTTTGGCCCATCCTGCCAGACCATGAGTCCAGCTGCATCTAGTTTTTCTTCCTTATTTTACGCTACCTAAGCTAAAATAATGCCCTAACTTCTACCCTTTTCATGCTTAACAAACTAAGACAATTCCTTATTAATCAACCTTTTTCTTCTGGTTTAGTCAGGTGCTCTCTACCTGACTATCCCCTATCCTACTCTTTGCTTTGGCTACTCGATTCTTGTTATCACCTGCACACTCGAGTCGCGTTTCTCTCCCATCCTGCCCACTCGAGGCACCTTTATTTCCCCCCTTAGGATTTTTTTTTAAACTGAGGGTGGAAGCTTTTACCAACCTTGCTTTGCTGAACATAACATTGTAGTTGCTGACATGAGCTTAGAGAGCTGTACCACTTGAGGAGACATGTAATCCGTAAGGAATGTGGGGCCCTTCCAGTGAGGAAGATAAGGCAAATCTTAGTGACCTAGAGAGATGATAGCAAAGAAGAAAATGAGCTTAGTGATTTAGGTAAAGGTCCAGGACTGTTGATGCTGAGAAAAGGGCTGAAAAAGAACTACCCCAGCCTTGTATCTCAGAGGTAGCAGGAATTGGTTTATTCAGCACTGGGCACAACGGGGATCGCTCCACCAAACTCCTGCAACCAGAGACAAAAACTTCACAGTTTATATACATTAAAGAACTCATCCATATTCCTTATTTCCAGGAATAGGTGGTCATTATTACAATTAGTTCTTGGAAATCATTATCATTATCTCCTCCTTCATCTCCTCCCACTTGGCATTAGTCCCAGGGTCTCTGGTGGTGGGAGGAAGGCCGATGGTCTTCATCAGTTTGACCTTTGAGTTTGGCACATATTGCTAGGTCATGAGTGCAGCTGCATCTAGTTTTTCTTCCTTGTTTTACGCTACCTAAGCTAAAATAATGCCCTAAGTTCTACCCTTTTCATGCTGAATAAACTAAGACAATTCCTTATTAATCAACCTTTCTCTTCTTGTTTATTCAGGTGCTCTCTACCTGACTATCCCCTATCCTACTCTTTGCTTTGACTATTCGATTCTTGTTATCACCAGGCACTATGGATCTTTTGCTAAAACCAAGGCTAACCATGAGTCCTTTGCTTATTATGTTAGGATTTTTTTTTAAACTGAGGGTGGA
>NW_008660716.1:0-1345 GCF_000695815.1 Acanthisitta chloris
GGAGCAGCACTTGGCCCTGTTAAACCTGAAGGGAAGGGAAGGTGTGTGAAGTTGCCCACAGCTCAGTCAGCCTCAGGGGACATAGCTGTCCTCTGTGTGCTGTCCATCCCTCACTAGCTGGTGTCTGCCTAGCAGCTAACAGTGGAGCAAAGCTACACTGCTCTTGCTAATGCAGCAAATTTATTCCCTGCAGGTTGCCACTGTTGGGGACTGGTTTAGCCCTAGGAGGCTGCTCAGATGGTGAAATTTAGGAGAGCAGAGAGTGACCCCAGCAACTGGCTGTTCAAGCCTGTGTGGGCTGGAGCTCTGTGGCCTCTGTCACCTTCACTCAGTGCAAAGCTTGAAACAATAAAGAGTAAAACCTGTAGCCTACTCAAGTAGATTAACTAATGCAAAGTGTTTTTCCATCCCTGATGCAATTATGAGCTATTGCTCATTCTTCATTTAAATAAATACATTAGGTTTCATCCCAGTGACATGCAAGACCTGCAGCTGAGTGTATGAAAGCTCTGGGTTGTTCATCCATTCCTGTTCAGAACACATATGACATATGCATCGCTTCTGTCTGTAGAAAAAGAAATAATGTAGAGAAAGGATTTTGTCAATTGAAGAATTTCATGCAACGAAATTCCCACAGCAGTGTCACTGAGCAGGGCTGAGAGCACACACAGCATAAAAACCATTCCAGAAGAAAACCATGTACTTCGTACTATGCAATATGATAAAGCTAATACCCCTCTTGGAATCTTAAATTTTGGATCTCATGATTTCTGTGTCTTTAACATTTTCTGCCTTTGTGCTGTGATAACAATCCTCCCCATTAATTTGCCATCTAGCTGCAAAACCCAAAGCTTTGCTTTTGTTTTATTTGTTTACCTTTTATTTGCAGCACTCCTGCTTTACCAGAGGTGTGTTAAATTATTAACAGGTTGTGCCCATGTTCACAGAAAAGCCAAATGGAATCCAGTACAATGTGGGCTTATTAAAAGACTGACTAACAGATTTGCTTTGCCCACAAAACTCTGCACTGTGGTTTCAAATATTCCTTTTCCAATTAAAGCTCTTTATTTATTTTGATTTCTAGCAGTCACGGTGAATTCTTGTCAGTGGTATTTTTTTTATCCACAGAAATGCTCTGTATTTTTTCAGGGGTAAAACTGCATGTTTAATTGGTTGTTTTAACACCTTTAGTGCAATATCTCCATGCTTTAATAGGGCTATAATTTTTAAAGGTAGGTCCATTATTTGCTATGGCATGAACATTGGCAGAGTTCTCAAGTGTCTTGCTTCTCACTGCTGTCTCTGATTTCACATTAAAATCCCTTTTTGTCCCTCTTTAGTTCCT
>NW_008660716.1:1363-1935 GCF_000695815.1 Acanthisitta chloris
AAGGAAGAGCTGAAAAGCTTATCAGGTTAGAAAGGGGCATGTTATAAAAATGTGTTTCTGTTAGAACTGAAAGTGACTATCAGGATAACCAAAGAAAACCTGTCGTGTTGCACTGAGCTGCATAAAGAGAAGTATGTCCTAAGTTAGATGGTTTTCTTAGTATTTTTTTTCTGCTGTGATGGGATGAAGTGTTAGGCAGAATCATAGAGCTGAAAAGCTTATCAGGTTAGAAAGGGGCATGTTATAAAAATGTGTTTCTGTTAGAACTGAAAGTGACTATCAGGATAACCAAAGAAAACCTGTCGTGTTGCACTGAGCTGCATAAAGAGAAGTATGTCCTAAGTTAGATGGTTTTCTTAGTATTTTTTTTCTGCTGTGATGGGATGAAGTGTTAGGCAGAATCATCAAAACCTGTATTTGGGTATAGAATCTTGATGCAAAATAATCTATACCATCAGGCAGAGGATCAGCAACGTTTCTTGGGAAAATTTGTGAACTACTCATTTTTCTGCTTTTCCAAAGGAGTCAACATCAACTGTAAAGCAAATGGATGTTGAAACCCTTAGCAATCC
>NW_008660716.1:1957-4998 GCF_000695815.1 Acanthisitta chloris
AGGGCCAACTGTCTCAGCCTACACAGACAGGCAAAGAAGATATTTTTGCTCAGCCTGGACCTCTGTGAGAGTAGTTCAGGCTGAGCAGAGTATACAAGAGGATTTGCATTTCTTAGCACCTCATTCCTCTTAAAGTATGTCCTCTTGCAAACAATACTACAAGGGAGGAGTGGAAATAGAAAAAAACAGTCTTAGGAGGTTTTTTTTCTCTGTATCCACTTAAACTAAGAACATAAGTGAGGATTAAGCTCTCTGAACAAATAGAAGGTTGATTCTCCAGAAGTTGAGACACGAATCAAAGCAAAATGAAAATACCTCCTTTGCAAAACCATGTCATTATGTTGCTGGTGCTATTGAAAACACTTGTTTTGTTCAAAAGCCTTGTTATAAAACCTTCATAAGGGCGAAGAGAAACAGTCCCAAAAGCCATAATTGGAGAATCATAAATGTAACAATTATTTTTGTGCTCCTGGAGTCTGTACAATTCCTTTCTCTCATCAAGGATTAAAATAATGAAAAAATTGCAATCATGTTGTCAGAGCACGGTTCATACTTTAATTCAAAGTTTGGGGGCTAATCCTGGCAGTGGTATAACTACAGCCAAGTTTATTGAAATGACTCCACAGAGGGATTAGATGCTGTTTGTCTCCTTGTGCCTCTACTTTCCACTCTGATAAGACACCTCTATGTAATCACTCAGTTTTTTCAATCATAGCTGAAATGTTGACGATATTGCTTTTATCATTTCAAGCAGCAACTTCATTTTTATTTTCTTTCAGTAATATCGGCTGAAATATTGATGATATTGCTTTTATCATTTCAAGCAGCAACTTCATTTTTATTTTCTTTCAGTAATATCTTTGTCAATTGGCAGCAAACTGTGGTGAGTCTGTTAAGTTTCTATTTAGGCTGCAAATGGGTGATGAATATAGACTCCCAGAGTAATCAGATGCTGAACTCTCATAATGATGATTAATAATGTTTGGAAATAAATTGTGTCAATTTTAAGCTTAATGAAATTCCAGTAGTTGATTTTACACTTAAAATTATGCTTGCAAGATCTCAAAGCAGCCTCCATGTTTGGTGAATGCATTTGTATCACAGTGCTCTTCTTTGTGAGGAAGTCCCAGCTTCATTTTGCTATGGAATGCAATTTATGGCATGAAAATGTTATGTCCCAGAACTTTGTACTCCTCCTTTCATAGGAGCATAGAATCAACCAGGTTGGAAAAGACCTCCAAGATCATTGAGTCCAACCCTACTGTCATTATGAGACCATGGCACTAAGTGCCACATCCAGTCTCAGCTTGAAAACCTCCAGGGATGGGGAATCCACCACCTCCCTGGGAAGACCTTGGAAATCCAGTCATTAATGGATAGAGTGAGATTTCCAACTGTTTGAGACTGCATATTTTCTTGACTGTACATCTTTTAGTTTTGCCCTAGGCAGGATCTAGTTCCACATTGCAACACTTTTCATGTGGCAATTAAAGTAGTTATTCAGTACTTGATTGTATAAAGATCAGTACAATGAACTCCAAAACTCTCATGGGCATCTGTGGGATCAGGTTATTGCCCTCTATGCTTTGGGTACTCTCAGTTGATTGTGGTTCTTTTCCTGTGAGGAAGTTTCCAGGCTCTGTTGGTTACTCTAATGGCTATTGAGCATCCTCAGCATTATTTACCTTTCCTGCCCCTATCCTCTTTGTCTCAAGCTCTTGACAATGCTGTCAGTTCGTGTAGCTGTTGTGTTTACTCTTTTCTATATTTCACATTGGAGAGAAGAGAAGGATTTGGATTTTAAGTCATCAAAAAGATGATTTTGACAGTATGAAAAAAATTAATCTAATAAAGCACATGCAGAACAAAAATAAATTCAATGCAGCAAGCGAATGAGTGAAGTTTTGTGCCACTGGGGAAGCATTCTGTAAAAGCTGAGAGATGGGATGAGCAATATTTATTTTGTTCCCATGTTTCATAGTTTCTCAGGCTGCAATGCCAAAAAAGCCTATTAGGATCATCTAATTTGGACCTCTCCTGCATAAATAGAATTTCACCCAGTAATTTCTGTCTCAAGCCTGATAATTTTTTTCTCCAAAGATATATTCTTTTAGCAGTTTTGTGCTGCTTAATGGTTATTGATTTAAACATCCTCCATCCTGCTCTTAAAAATGCTTTGTTCAGGGGAAGAAAAAGTACACTTTGTTTCTTGTCTGAACAAAATAAACTTCTTTAGTCAGCTTGACATTTCTCTTCTTTGTCTACAGCAAGAAACTTCTTCATAGCACCTTAGGGCATGTCAGGGAATATTCTCAGGTGTCAGTGGAAAAGCTTTATTGATTTCAGGTGACAACTGGGGGGAAAGACCCCACAAAAACAAAAAAGGTGAATGAATACCTGGCATATGATTAGCAGATTCAGCAGCTTCACTCACTTCTCTAATTGTTTGTAGACTGAAGGACAGGGTGATAGTCATCACTCACCTCTTTCTACTGTCTGTGTCAGCTTTGCTTATCCTCCAAAAACAGTTTGAAGAGCTGACTCCCTAAAGTACTTATTCCTCAGTCAAACAGGCAGGTAAAATCAGTAAACTGGCATGGCAAGAATTTTCAGAAGTGCATTTGAGGAGCAAGAAGGATGACCTGGAAGCATCTGTCAGCTCCCAGAGCTATGATATCACTGGTGTTGTAAGACTTGGTGGAATGAGTCCTGTGATTGGAGTGCAGGGATGGAGGCTACAGGCTGGTCAGGAGGGATAGGCAGGGCATGTGAGGAGAAGGTGTTGCACTATATGCCACCACATCCCTGGGCAAAAGTGCATTTGAGGAGCAAGAAGGATGACCTGGAAGCATCTGTCAGCTCCCAGAGCTATGATATCACTGGTGTTGTAAGACTTGGTGGAATGAGTCCTGTGATTGGAGTGCAGGGATGGAGGCTACAGGCTGGTCAGGAGGGATAGGCAGGGCATGTGAGGAGAAGGTGTTGCACTATATGCCACCACATCCCTGGGCAACCTGTGCCAGTGTCTCACCACACCATCC
>NW_008660716.1:5022-6940 GCF_000695815.1 Acanthisitta chloris
CAACTTCGTGGCCTCCTCTGGACTTGCTCCAACAGTTCCATGTCCTCCTTATGTTGAGGACACCAGAACTGCACACAGTATTCCAAGTGGGGTCTCACAAGAGCAGAGTAGAGGGGAAGAATCACCTCTTTTGACCTGCTAAAAGTCAATAAGTAGTGCCAATTTTCCAACCTAATCCTCTCTAGAGTTCAGGAAAAACAACCCAACCCAAACTCCAAAGGAACAGCAGAGTAAACATTGTGTGTGGACAACAGTACTGCTTATGCTGATGTTTGGGTTTACTCATTCAGTTAAAAATGGGAAGAAAAAAGCACGTAAGGGCCAGCAGTTGGCATAAGCTATACCATTTTCCGTTCTTTATTGCTTATTTCATATTTGCTGGGAAGGATGTAACAGGCTTGACTGGATCTGATAAGCAGGAGCACTGAACAGCAAAAGATCCTCTGATAGGTGTCAGCAGTGCCTTTGGGATTGAGTGTTGGTACATGAGTTATTGTGTTATGAGGTGGATGTAGCTAACAAACAACATGACAGCAAATAGTTGCTGGGAAATAAATCTTAAATTTCGACAAAGACATTTGCAAATATTTGTTGCCATTAGAATTTCTATTTCCTGACAATGAATGTTGTTTTTCCTCAGTTCCAGGTTGGGTGCTCTGGAAACAGTTACCTCTGGTGTTGGTCTGACATCCTGGAAGTGCAGGAGTCCATGAAAAACTGTGTCTTTACTGGAGTGAGCTGAGCCTAAATGACCTGGGAGAGAGCAAGTTCTCTCTTCTCCTAATGAAATCAATGAGAATTACAGGCTCTGAGTGTATTCCAGCAGGTGTTCAGCATCCCACAAGGTCAGGCACTCAGTTAATAGACTGAGACTGTATAAAACGGTGTATGCTATTAGCAACCAGGGGAAAAATCAAAAGGGAAAGAAGGACATTGGGCAGATCTGTCAATGGCATATTGGAAGAAGAAAAGAGAGAAGCTGTCTGCAGCACTTAGAGCAGAAGGGTTTGGAAGAAATAGAAAAAGCTGCTAATGTTGGTTGCTGTCAAATGAAATCTGCCTTTTGGAATACTAAGTATTTTTAGGAATGGAAAAAAAAATTCTGCAGCATCAAATGTATTAGAGAACCAGCAGTGCACAGTCAGGTTGCTTAGTGATACTGAATACTAACCTGCCTCCAAGTTTGAACATACTCAGGCTCAGGTTAGCCTTACATATTTACGTAAAGTTGACTTGATTTTGAATTCTTACCTGCACATAGTGAGCAAGTGAGAAAAGTCTGGTCAACTCAGGTCAAATCCAACAGTCCATAAAGTCTTTGAAATGACTGAAGCAACTTCATGGAGTTGGTAACCTCTGTTTAACCATTCACCACACCAATCATATTTGCTAAACTTAATTTGTAGCATCTATACAAAACTGCATCTCACAGTAGTGTAATTAAATTCATAGAAGCTTGTCATAGTTTTAACTTTGCAGCTGGGTGTAGCATTCAATAAATAATACCAATCTCATACGACAAATTGACTCTAATGCAAACAGATACAAGAATCAAGGCTGTTCAGAAGAGACTATTAGCCACATAATGGAAACAATAACTGAGTTAGTATTGCTCAGCTAATCAGCACATGTTTTGTTTTCCCATTCTTTTTTTTTTTCTCCAAGTTCTAAGTGATCAAATCAGAGGTTAAGTTACCAAGTTCAGATTTATTTTTCTTCAAAAGAAAAACTTCAGCTCTGAAGGACTGTGGAGACCCATCCCATGCCTCACCATGAGCATCTGTAGGCAGCACGAACTGAGGAAATCAGAAGTGCTGCTCAGCATCTGATAGTGGTGGTGCAATGCTGATGGTAATATTGCTGTCTGAGAATCAAATAGAATCACAGAATCATAGAATTTAAGGGTTGGAATGGAGCT
>NW_008660716.1:7096-8660 GCF_000695815.1 Acanthisitta chloris
AATTTCCCTCCTTCAATTTGTGCCCATTGCCCCTTGTGCTGTCCCTGCAGCTCCTAACACAGATCCCTCTGCAGCTTCCCTGGAGCCCCTTCAGCTCCTGCAAGGTGCTCTGAGCTCTCCACACAACCTTCTCTTCTCCAGGCTCAACAGCCCCAACTCCCTCAGCCTGTGCTCACAGGGAGATGCTCCAGTGCTCTGAGCAGCTCTGTGGCCTCCTCTAGAGTTTCTCCAACAGTTCCATGTCCTTCTTATGCTGAGGACACCAGAACTGTGTGCAGGATTCCAGGTGGGTCTCACAGAGCAGAGCAGAGGGGCAGAATCACCTCCCTTGCCCTGCTGCCCACACTGCTGTGGCTCAGTCCAGGACTCCATTGGTTTCTGGGCTGAGCTCACACTGCAGCTCATGCTGAGCTTTTCATCCACTGTCAAAGAAATTAGAAGAGAAATACTGGCAATTACACAATACACAAACCCTGTGATATTGCTCTAATTGGTTTGGCAAGATAATGATCTTGGTACATTCATAGTTCATTACAAGTGGCTGTGAAATGCATCTGCCTTTCATCAGAACTGTGGTGGTGGGATCAGCATCCATATTCTTCTGCACTGGGGGAAACATTTTCCACCCAGCTCAAACTCTCTGGGTCAAGAAGGATATGTCTCAAGTCTCCTTCATTTTAACTCTTCACAGTACTCCCTGCATTGTGCTGGGGTAATGTAGCTTTTCAGTTTCTCAAGATCAGGCAGGTTTTCCTTTAGGCTCATATTTGATTACTGAGCCTGTGAACACTTCAGGGCATGCAATATCCATTGCCATAGTACAGTAGTTTTCTCCCTTGTACTGAGGCTTCTGGTTGCTTCTGCAATAGGAAAAAGATGATATTTTCCCCGTTTTCTAATCATCTGATATTGCATTCTGGTATCAAAACTCCCCTGAAGTAATTGTTCATCCTTCTGATCCCTAATTGCATTTATCAACTCAGTATGAAACCTATTGCTACCTGGAGCTTTCTCTTGCTTTATCTGAATATTTCCTCACAACTATTTTCATAATCTGCAAAAGCACCTACGAAATATATCCTCACAGGATGCATTGTTAGTATTCTTCTTAACAAATACAGAGGTAAAAAAAGTCATTGAGTTTTTATGTTACATTCAAAATTACTATTAAAATGAAGGAATTTCTTTTTTTCAGCATACAAATCCCATGCAGCACTATAGGTTGTGAGATAGAAATCATTTGTATATTATTAAGTTCATGCTGTTTCAAACTAGAGAATCACTTCAGTAATATTTTTTTTCTTGGGAAATCAATTATATATGAAATTGTGTAGTAATTTAGTAACATAAACCCAGGTAATAATATAATTAAAAAGAAAATATTTACTTGCTGCACAGGGTATTTTGTATGCATCTTAATTATGTACCTTTTCTTGCTGACTTGTATTATGTTTCTAACCTTTGGGCAGGTTTAGCATCAGGCAGATAGGAAAACAATAAAATATAATAGAATAGTTAAGACTTTGATTGTAATTTGAAAAATCATAGAATCATAGAATCAGCT
>NW_008660717.1:0-11634 GCF_000695815.1 Acanthisitta chloris
CAGCTCAAACCAGCACACTTTCTTTTCATGTAACCATAGCCATTTAGGAAGGGTGTGTGGATGCTTCAATTCTTTTCGCACAAGACTTGTTATTCATAATAAACTCACCTTCTATTTTTTTTCTTTTTAAGATTCTCTGTTGGTCAGTTTGTCTTCTCTTAGTAAATTCTAATTATTTTAGATAGAAACAAAAGAATAAGCAAGATGGGGGGACTGAAGACAGCTCTGATAACTGATAAGGGTAGAAAGCTTTCTTTATAGCACAAGCTGTATCTGCATGTGGGAAAAAAAAAAAGGTCTTGACAGCAGTGATTGCAAAAGTGAATGTGTAGGAGTGCCATTACAGAAATGTTAAATTGGTAATATCAGAGCAAACGGAAGTGTTATACTTGTCTGTTTATTAAGAATGCTGTGTTTCAAAACACTCTCCATACACTTGGGTAAAGGGAGAGGAAAGTTTCCATCACATGGTTCTTTTTCTGTGGATGAAACAGCTGAGGGGATTTCCTCCTTCATCAGGGTCCTAAATGTCACAAGACTGAACCGAAGGTTGTGTTTGATACAGGATCAGCAGTAAAAAGAATATCTCTATTGTCATCACTGTTCAGCATAAATCCGAAGCACAACTCCATACTAGTCACCATGAAGAAAACTCACCCTACCCCAGCCCAAACCAGCACACTCTCCCAGAGCCATCAAGCTGTGCTGGTGCTCTGAGGGTACCTGACTCTCTATGGAAAAGCCTTTTCCAGTAAGGGTATGTGTTCCTGAACTGTGTTGGTACAGGGAGGGAAACCATCCCAGGCTCTGCATTGGTGTTCAGTTCCTGTTCCTGTGTGCATCAGGATATCAGCTCAGCATCCTGAGTTCCTAGAACTGAGTAGGGGGATGACAGGAAGTCATCTCAGACTATAACCAAGAATATTTAGCACCATCTTATCAGCTATTTCTCACCTCTTTTTGGGTGGAATCTCTGAACCAGACCTTTTTTTCCTTTAGATCTTTCTGAATCCCCTAGATGTGGCTACAATATACATGAGAAATAATGATATATTGCATTCCAGTGTATTTTCAGCTGTGCTCTTTTCTCCATGGCAATAGAAAAAAAAAAAAGGATCTTAAATTTTCACCTGATTCTCTGATGCTTTAAAGAGTTATCTTTTCTTTAGTGCCTCCCAGTGAAACATTCTCTGTAGCATCATATATTTGGGTCAGAAAAAGCCAAAGTCCAAAGCCTTTAAGCTTCTTATGTTAAAAGAAGATTCAAAGAAGCAAAAATGATGGAAATAAAGTAAAAGTAATGCTGTTGCACATGTGAAAGTGCCAAATTGCCTAGTTCAGTTCATAAGAGAGAGCAGTGTAAGTGCCTAACAAGTGAACATGCTTCTTTTCTTACTTGGTCCCCTGATAATACTAATTATTTTTTCAATATGAATTTTGTGAAAGTTTTTATCCTTTCTTAAAAAACCTATAAATTTCTGCTTATCCAAAAGTTTCAGCTCTGTTCCTGTCAGTCCTGTCAGCATGCTGATGAGCTATAGAAATGACCCCACTTACTCTTGACATGTGAGTATTGCAGGTCATGTGTCAAGTGCACTATCTTTAATTCCTTACAAATCCAGCAAGCACCACTTCTTTGGAATCAAACATACACATCCAATACCATGAGTGCATATAGTAAAGAGGTCTAACTTGTAAGACTATTTCCACTGTGGACCTGCAGTTAAATTATCCTAATAGAAGTATCAGGGGAAACCCCCCTGAAATCCTTGTTCAGAGCTCTCCTCATTGATTTTAATGATCTCATGTTGATCTTCACAGATCTTCACACGACCCTAATATCATAGTTTCATAGTTAAGGGGATGGAATGGACCTTAGAGATCATCCAGTCCCAATCCCCTACCCTGGGCAGAGACACTTCCCATCAGACCAGGTTGCTCAAGGCTTTATCCAATCTGGTTTTAAACTCTGCCAGGGCTGGGGAACCCACAGCCTCAAAACAATGCTGGGGCTTTTTTAACAAGTAAAATTTACATGATACTTTGCTATCAAGAATCAAAGTAAATTTGCTATGCAAGAATCCATGCTGACGGCTTCTGGGTTCCTGAGACTCTCTGAAGATAGTCTTGAATCACTGGAGATTATTTACCAAGAACTTTTGACTGAAGTATTTTTGGAAAGTACAAGCACTTAGTTGTTCTTGAAAATTTAGTCTTCTCAGTCTCTAATTTTGCAGTTAATTTTTTTTCTCATCTCTCTTCTTGTTTTCTGGTATTTTTAAGTTTATTTTTTAAAAACCTCTATTTGATCTGGTTTGGGCAGCTTGGTTTATTCCTTTGTGTATTTTTAAGCATTTAGCTTCAGACCAAGAGGTCTACAGAGCCTGGTAACTTCCTGCCCACACCTTGTCTCATTCACAAAGTGGATTTTGTTTTTCCTTTGAAAATCTAAAGCCTTGGAAAAAAATTTAGATGAGCCTTAAGGCATATAGTAAAATAGAAACCAAACTTCTGAAAGAAACCCCAAAGATGTAGAGGATCAAAATCAAATGTTATTTCATGATGAAAGGTTGTTAAGATTGCTGGAGGGCTCTCAGTCACACAACACAATGTGCTTCTGTCAGTATTTGTGTAGTTCTGGACAAGTTCTAAGCATTGTGTAAACGACCTAAGTTGTCATTAATTTCATTGAGCATTGACACAAGAAACCCTTCCATGTTAGGCATTTGGGAAACAAACCTCCAAAGGCTCCTCAATCAGCTGAGCTTTTCCTTTCAAAGAAAACAGGTACTGATAAAAGAGTGCTTGAACCTTTCCAGTTTTTATGCTGAATTATGGACTCAAATGCTGGTGGCTACCTTTTGTCCTACTAATGCAGTGTGGAAGAGGCTTTACAGAAGAATATATCATGTTTCTATTGAGCTGAATAGTGGACATAAAACAATTTCCAGAGCTGAAATACAGCTGTATCTAGTTTCGAGGTCGAGAGAGATGGAGTCAGTTACAAATTATTTCTATTAAAAAAAACCTCCAAAGTGATCCAGGAACTGACAAAGAAAACTGTGATATAAAAAGTCTTCGAGAAGCTTTCTGACAGTAATTTCCCCATAAATTCAGGGTTCCAAAGAACTGTCCAACTTCTATTCAGCAGTCTTCCTCCAATGGAAACCCTCCATAAATTTCAGCAGCACCTTTCTCCTTCATCAAACACTTGCTGAGCTTTTCTCCACCGAGAGAAAAGCTTTTGCTTTAGCTTACATCCAAGCTCTGGGTGTTCATTTGAATGTCTGGCTTGCAGAGAATCCTGAACTTCTAGTAAAGCAGGAAATGGAAATAAACAGAAATCAAGTGCCATTTAATTGAGGGATGAAGGCATCTTTTGGTAAGCATGGAGGATGCTGCACATATGAAAACTCCAGAGAAACCATCAGTGGAAACAGACATTGCAAAGTATCAGACCATGTGCTGATAGTCAGAGGGAATAGGAATTTCTAGCAGGCATGTGGCATTGTTTTGTGTCCCTCATCTTGTATCCTGAGAGACCTAGAAGGTCCTTTAGTTTTAACACTTCTGGTACTCTTGGAGTCATATGAATTTTAAAGATGTCTTGGTCTGGTACTGTTTTTTGAAGTATCACTTTTGAAGTATCTTCTTCACTGAAGACAGTGAAATATTTTGATTATAAACTACAGGAGACCTCCTACAGCACTGCAGCCTCAGAGCTCCTAGGTGGAGAATTGTCCATACTCATTCCTTCTGCATATGACTATACTACAGTAACATGCAGGCACTGCAGCCCTAATATCAGCAATAGAGCTGGATAGTTCTTTTAGTTACTAAAAAATCTTAGAAGCTTACCTATTCTGCTGTTTTTTCTTCTGGTTTTGATACAAATGTCTTATAATTACTTGCTATACCATAATGTAATCAGTAGTATGTCTGCACCTTCTGCTTCCTCCTGTTTTCATTTATACTGTGCAATGCTTGTGTAAGCTGAATGTGGAAATTTCCAGCCTCTGCTGGTGGATTAAACCCTGCCTGAGGATGGTATACTCTGCTAAAGTTGTGGCTTTGTTGCTTTTCTTCCAGTCATGAAGTGATTTGTAGCCATTTGCTCATTTTATTGAATTCCAGGTTGTTGTATTCTAAGCTGGGTCATGCAGAATTTCCACCTCATGAGTTTTGATCTGTGTCTGTTGGAACAATTTTAATTGATCTGATATCTAAAATGTTGGAAAATATTATTTTCTTTGTGTCAATTAGTTTGAAATCAGATGTGGTTAATCCTGAGGAGGTTTCCCTTCCACTTTTGGAATACTTGAAGGAATAACAATAAATCCAACAAGAAGCTCAATTCTCTCCAACAGTGCTTCATGTGCCTTAGTGTCTGAGCAGTGGTTTGAAGTTGTGCTGTATCAGTTGCTTATCCAAATGTGGATGCTGTGTACAACAAATAACACCTCTAGAGACTGTTGTAACAGACCTTGTAAGTAATTACTCTAACACTTTGCACTGCCTTTCCTCTCTTACTTGTCTGCCTCTTGCTTACAAACAAAAGTACACAAAAATCTAGGCTAACAGGGTTTGCATACTGAATATGCAATTGAACTGCTTGTTGAATAACAGCTTTCCCTCTACATTCAGATAAGCAAAAATGGCAAAATTCTCTGTATTAAAATTGCAGTCTTTATTATTAATACAGCAATTGCAGAATTTTCTAGACTTGCCAAAGTTTTCAGTGTGAATCTGTAGCTGCTGAAATGTTCCTCTGTCCCCAGGTCTACTCAGATGTTGTGCAGCAGTGGCTGAAAGGCTGTGCTGGTGACCCCAGAGCTCACTGTGAACGGCTGTGCGGCAAAGCTGCTCCTAACTGGTGGGCACCACTGCTAAATAAAGAAGGGATGTTTACAGATCAAAAACTTAATGGAAATCTGCCAACCTGTCAACACCTGTGAAGAGTCTGCTTAGAAGCCTGAGAGGAGGAGAGGGAGCACAGGTGGACAAGGAGCCTCTGACACAGAGAAAATGCTAATTCTGGTTTTTTTCCTCCATCATGTCAGCTTTGATTTCTTCTTCAGCTTTGTCTACTTCCCTAAATTATCTGCCATAATTGTGCAAGTGGCTTGAATGAATGAAGGCTTTGCCTAATTAAATTGTAAAGGACTGAAATGAAGGTATAATCTGATTATTCAGGCAAAATGACAAAATAAAAATAACAGGTAAGTGATTGGTGCGACCTTTTGAACCCAAATTTAGCTTGTTGGTTGTCTTACTGATACTGCTTTGAGTAGAACTGACAGCACCTTACATGGCTGTACAACAGCACAAATAACTTTATATTATGGAAGAAAAATGAGTTTGTGTGAGGCACACCTTGTTTATCATGACTGGTGGTTCAAGGGAAAATTCATACAAATGGTGCTTCCTATTTCTTGGTAATTTACATGGAAATATGCAACTTCAAGTAGTTTTAGGCTGAACATATCACACTTGATGAATATATGAAATCAATATATAAATCATGGATTTTGCTTTCTTTATTCTTGGAGCTGAATTTAGAGCTGTTGATGTGTTTGATAACACTTGCCTCTTGATCAGGATTATTCATCTTTGTATTAAGCTTTGGACAAATGTATGTATGGTAGGAGGCAGATATTAAACTGATCCCTGCCTATGTACTGTTGCATGGTACAAAGCTGTGTGTTCCTCCTGTAGCTACACTTTTCATGCAAAATGCACATGCAAGTATTGCTTTGTTGTGCCTAAATTTCTCTTATTAATGGCTGCAAAGTAACTTGGCTTATTTTAAGGCTATTCATGGAGTGAAATGGCTTTATTTCATTGTACCAGTGTATCCACCTGGTAGGGGAACCAATAAATCAATTTTCTTGGTGAAGATTTTCAAAGCAATTTTCTCTACATGATCTAAGTAGCTGCTGAGCTTCCATCAAATCTCTGATAGCATTTCTTGCATCTTCTTCTCTTTCCATCTGCCACCTTGTTTCCATAATCCACTGGTATGTCCCTTTTCCTGTAAATGTTTGCCATTCCAGCTGCCTTCTGACAGCTGTTCTTTTGCTTGAAATACACTTTGAATCATGTAAACCACATGGGGGATGTTTGGGTGCTGTTACCTGTGCTGAGATCCTCTGCTACCACTATCAAGTGGTAGGGAACACTTTGGACTGACTTATTCAATCATGACTAAGTGTTTCTAATTTAGGAATCTGCTTAAAAGGGACTACTTCTGCCAAGGCAGCATAATTCACATTAAAAAGGTGCTGCAGCTCTTTTCCTGATCCAATTCAACACACCCTGCCCCCCCAACTTTTAGCTGCCTTGGCAAGCTTTGGCTGTGAGCAGACTAAGATGCTGAGGCAGCAAGACTCAGGAGCCAACATCTCTCAGCTTCAGACAGTGAATTTAAATGTGCAACTCAAACTTCAACCTCTGTCACTTGTATCAGGGCATTAGCTGGCTGAGTGTTTTGCAGGAAGATTAGATATTCTGAACAGAGACAAACCATGGGGATGAAAGTCTCTTTGATTTAAAGATTTATAAACTTGTATCTGACAAGGTTATTTATGCTTTATTCACAATTAATATGTTTACTTCCGATGACAGAAATATATGTATGTGTCTCTAAAATATATGTAATCAAATAATTTGATTCTATTCAAGGTAAGTTAACACTATATTATTAATTTCTTTTCATAAAGCACATGTACAGGACTGAATATGGCTGCATAAATTGCAGATTTAGATGTTCTTACTGGTCATTAGCACAGAAATTAAGATATCTCTGACATCAAATATAAGTACATTAAAGGCAAAAAGCCCTTCATGACACTGTTTGGAAATGCTTTTCCTTTTCTGGGCTGAGGAGTACAAAGGGAAGTTTCTAAACCCAACTGGAGTAGCACAGAACTTGTGGTGAATGTGGTGTGGAGCAACCAGTCCTAGTCACTTCAGAGTCCCAGTCAGAATGTTCAAATCAATGTCATTTCAGAAGAATCATAATAGTCTACTTCCAGTCTAGTGCTGTTTTCCTATGAAAACACAATTCCTGTTGGAATTCTTTCTTAAAAATGTGACAGAAATCAGATGGACAACATAGGCATGGGCCTTGTATTGAAGCCAAATATTATCTTTGTCCATGCCAACACGATTAGAGTAAATGAAGTGAAGCTGCAGAGACCACATCATAAAGAGTAAATCAATCCAGATCTTTTAACCTGAGAATGCTTACAAGTCTGAGCCAAGATAAGTGAAGCTTTTGGACTCTGATAATTCATCGACGTTTTAACTTCATACTTTTTTGAAAAATAATAATCAGTAGCACTTTGTCATTAACAACCTCTTACTTCTCCCTATACCTTTTTCCCTAATTTAAGTCCAAGCTAGGATGAGAATGAGATCTTTTCAAAATTATTCCTTTGTAAGTGGTGATAGATACTTCCCATACATGGTATTGACTGAATGTCTATTTGAAGAGCTAATGAAAGAAAAGTATTGATTTTATTTGGTGTTTTTTAACTCTTGTAATTTTTTTGGCTTAGTGTAGCCCTCTCCATTTAAAAGCTTTTGCCACAAATGTGTGGGGAAAGCAAAGGGGTTTGTCTTACTGTTTCGTGTATTGAATCCTATGGATTTCTGCAGATGATTAAACATAAAAAGATACTTTTTTTTTTTAATGGAGTAAATTGGTTGTAAATAAAACCTTTGTCCTAAGGGAAAATTTAGACCAGATTTCAGTGTTGTCTTTGTGCTTTTTCCTCTAAGCAGTAGTTGCCTCTGCTGTAACACTACATCAAAATGCCATACCTGCTCTGTAGCTGGAAAATCACAGCTTCTTAGTGTAATTTAAAGCCACTAAATGAACACAGGCTATGATTCAAATGCCAACATATGTAATACTTGAGAATGCTGGGTTTATCTTTTCCATGATTATTCCTACTTTAGAACAATCATTTAAGATGCACATAATTTTCTTGGTCCTTATTTGCTCATGCCCAAGAAGTAACCCCCAACCTGCTGATCTTGTTCAGACCAAAGAGGAAAATTCTTTGATGGAAATAAAGCAGTTTAGAAAAAAATAATTTTTTGCAGTTAGAATCATAGAATCAACCAGGTTAGAAGGGACCTCAAAGATCATAGAGTCCAACCCTACCGTGGTTACTAGACCATGGCACTAAGTGCCATGTCCAGTCTCATCTTGAAAACCTCCAGGGATGGTTTAGTTATTAAATTTTATAAAAAATAAAATTACTCAAATCAGAAGGGTGACTATTTTGTCACTCAGACTCGAAATGTAACAAACTCTCGGGAATTTTTTGGCATTGTTTCCCTTATTGTGTATTTAGGAAGATTCAATTTCAGTGATTCATTTTAAAATATCTGGTTCAAATCTTTGAGCTTTTCTATCTTTGAATTTCCTTTTTTGTTGAACCCTAACTTCAGTTTTCAGGGAATACACTTCCAGCAAATTGTTGTGAAACCAGAAGCAGTTTCTTGTCTATGTACTTGTGTGGAGAAACTGGGAGAAATCACATATCTGCTGCTCCACCCAGAGCGTACAGTGCAGTTTTCCAAAGTGTGCTTGCCTCAGCTGGTGATAGGGGAATGCTCAGTAGCTGCTTTTTAGCCAAGAAACAGACTGAATGCCACTGATAGTTGAAAAATGAGCTGCAGTTACACTCTTCCTTTGTGATTCTGCTCCTCAGGAGCAGAGGTTGCTGATTAGCAAATGGCAATATTAATTTAGAGCATCAATATTTAATTCTAAGGTTTGCTATATTTATCCATTAGATGTATTTACAGTAGCAATGCCAAGTGCTTGGTTAGATGACATTCATAGTCTATGTATTCTATCACATCAAATAATGCGCAGATATGAAACAACAATTTAAAAGGAATTTCAGAACAGTGCTTTCTAGTCTCTTGTAGGAGAATAATTGAAGTCTGCATCATAGCTCAAGCTTAGCTGGATTTAGTTCTTTTCAAGTTAATTTCCTACAAAGTAAGATATTTTTTTTCTGTTTTCTTTTGGATTCTATTCCCTCTCTCAATTCCTGTACACCAGGCAAGAGTTTAGTGCTGCATTATAGGGCAGAGGACTCTAAATCAAAGCCTGTAGTGAGGTGGTTTGGGGATCAGTGTTTCCAAGATCCAGTTTTTAGCCTGATCTCCAATCCCACTCAGAAGTCTTCTGTCAATATGTTAAAACTGAGTCCTTAGCATGGTTAGAATGTACAAGATGGTGCAACTGTGGAAATAAATTACACATCAAAGCTTTGTTTCCATGCTGTGTGTGAAACAGGCTGTGTTAAAAAACTGTAGCATTTTACAAAACTGTTATCACCAAACAAATAAGTGGAGGAAACATGCAGCAAAGTGCCAAAAGTCAAAGGGATAACTGTGGATTTGCATAACAATAAAGTAAATTGAGTCCTCCTCATCTTAAAGAACTGCAGGTCTGTCTGTTATGGGACTTGCTGCACTTTAAACAAACTGGAAAGTCGAAGCCAAGCTTGGCTGATGCATTGTGAGAAAAGTTTGGGCAACTGAAGGGCTTCAGTTAATGCTTTATTGTGAGAATTAAGCAAACTGGTTTATAGAAACCAGTTTATTGAATATTATGAAGTGGTGTCCCTCCCCATGGCAAGGGGTTGTAACTAGGTGGTCTTTAAGGTCCTTTTCAACCCAAGCCATTCTGTGAATCTCTGAGGTAGAACAGGTTTGGGTCTCCTAAGTGAAGGGCCATGAATTTGTGTCTAGTTGCTCGCTAGAATTGCATAGTCAGTTTTTCCATGGGATGTTTCAAAATAATTAGTCTAAACCCTGCTGACTAGTGATGATTAGTGACCAAGGATCAAATGCTTCCTTCTGATTAATTAGAGACCAATCTGAATTCAGACTGGAATTCAGTGTTAATCCATCCTGTGCTGACAGGAGCAGTTAGATCCCAGCAGCAGTTAATGTTGGCTTTGGGATGTACCATCTGTCTTTGGTAAAGTTGTTGGGATCATTGCATGGTTAATAATGTTTGTTTAAGGGTTAACATTATAAAGTTAAAAAATGAGATGTTAGATTTCCTGACACTTTAAGCATTTCTTAATGTGGATCCTACTCAAAAATCTTAGGCTGTGTAGTTTCTTTTCATGTATGAATGCATTACACATTATCACAGTGATTTTTTCCCCCTGTTTCAATGAATCTTTCTGTTAGGATTGTCAGAAAACTTATAGAGAGCAACTCATCTGAAATTTTATATTTGTATAAACATTCTTTTGTCAAACTTCTGGAATATTTACATTAAAACAATATGTGACTGAACAATTAATGCAAACACAATCAAGGATGCAAAAACATGTTCATAAACATTTATTTTTATATTCATCTAGATTAATTATAAAACTGAACTTTGGATCCTTCCTGGATATAAATAATGCATCTTTATTTTGTCTTTATCCTTTCTAGTGAAACAAAAAATGTGCTGATCTGTTAACCTCACTGGAAGTTCTATCACAAACAGTTGGGGGTTACTTTAGCTAATATGACATCTGTGCAGAATTATGCATCCCATCATTCTTCCTTGTGCTCCTCTGCTACTCCTCCATTAAAAGTGTCAGGACTATACTGCAAGCAGAATGGTGCTTGTTTTTAATCAGCAGAGACACAGCAAACAACTGTTCGTAAGCAAGATCAGAATAAAGAATGGCTTAAAATTATAACTTCTAAATAAAAAGCTGATTTAGTTAAATAAAATGTTCTCAAAAGTATTCCTTATTCTAGGTGTATTTTCCATCTGTCTCAGCTGATAAGGAACTTCTGGCAGCCTAATGAATTCTTTGATCACTCTCTCACTTCTTTAAGTACTAGACCTGCATTTTAGCTGATTTGAAATATATTCATACACATCTGTAAGAGTTTCTTCAGAACAATTTGTTACAGAGAAAGGTCTCAATTTCTTTTACAGAAACAGATCAAGTCAGAAAAATGTCACATTTTTATTCACATGGAAAAGAGCAATTGAGTTATAATGTTTGTATTGTATCAATATATCCATTGATCCTATTAGTTTTGGTTTGTTTAAACTCTGGAAATTCATCTCAAAGTTTGCATACAGTGAATCTTATATTGATATAATCTATATGAAGCAGCAAAGAGGGGAGGAGAGGGGAGCTAAAAAATATAGCAATGCCCTTCCTTGCTGTGTTGAAACTCTTCAGCAAGTGTTGCCTGTCTACATGAAAATGAACAGAAATAACACAAAAGAATGAAATGAAATATTTTTATAACTTGAGTGATAATCAGAATTGTATCTGCTCTGAATATTATCAGCCATGAAATCTGGCAGATGAGATTCAATTTCTCACATTCTTAACAACGCTCAGTGGCAGAGAATCTCCTTAGGTGATCATTCTCATATAACAGTCCTTGTTTTGCTGAGCTTTGATCATGGTAGTCAGTATGTAGAAATATCTTCTGGTTGAGATCTAAACCTCAGAGCTCTGTATACAAGCTCAAGTAGTGATCCATAGTAATAACCATATTAGTTCATCCACAAAGTAAAGCCAGGTAATATAATATAGGATTTCTATACAATAATTTATATATTAAAATTTATTATAT
>NW_008660718.1:0-8203 GCF_000695815.1 Acanthisitta chloris
GGGGCCCGTGTCCTCGGCCGTGTCGGACGCCAGCAGCGCCGTGTACTACTGCGGCTACCCCGACCTACCCCTACCCCAGTGAAGGACTCGCTGGGGGCACGGCACGGACCGGCAGGGAGGCGCCCGGCCCCGCTCCTATTTATGTAATTTATTTGATTGTTCTCGGGACACTTTCTCAAACCCTGTCTGGGGGAAATATGCTACTATTGTGCAGATTAAAATCATGATTCAAACTATATCTCGAGTGATGTGCCAGAATTTTTACGTCTTATGTTCACGGGCAAAGTTTTCGTTACGCTTGCAACATTAGCGCTGCTACTTGTTTGTCCGGAATATATTATTAGTCGTGTGTTTAACTCTATTTTTTTTTTTGTATTTTAGGAAAATAAAAGTGCTGTTCCTTCCATTCTTGGCAATGTGGCCCTTGAGTGAGACTAATCTAAAGTGAAATCTGTCATGCCCTGTGGTGATGTAAAGCGACTGTAGATATGGTGTGACACTTTGTTTCACCATGATAATAGCTCTATAGCTGTCTCCACGACCAACGTGTCCGTTCCCCGGTGTGGCTGTATTCCTGTTATGTAGTTGAGTGGCTAGGTCTGTGCTGCTGTGTGTCAACTCAAGTACAAACACGTGACTTTACTCGTGTGTCTTCCCCCCCAAAAAAAGTGAATTAATGTTAATACATTAAGAAAAACTATCTTCGTGAAACTTAAGTCTCTATACCAACGGAAGCTAGGTAAGTCTGAGATACTAATTTAAATTTTACCTGGAAGTCCATTGGATTTGGACAGTTGTAAATTTAAGATGATTTTGGTGTACCTAGTCATTTCTGTTTGAGCCATATGATTCATAAATAGGATTGGAGCTGTATTTATACATTATATCTTTTGCCAGCTATCCTCAAGTCTATTCTTGCCATCTTGTGTCATGTGATTCAGACTCAGGCTTATATTAAGGAGGGAAAAAATGCAGGCCAAATGGTCATCTCAGTTATGGTCATTCAACTGCCAGTATCAGTTGGCCATTGAAACAGGCTTATTTTAGCAAGTTCAGCTTACTACTCTGTTGTGACATTTCTGCCAGTGCAAGAGTACAACTACATCTCATTTTCACTGTAACCAGGTAGGCATCAAGCTCTCAGCACACCTGTTGTCTCTCTTGCACTTAGAAGATGCTGGCTGGACTCAGCCTACAATAATTTTAGTAGAGAATTTCAGACAGTTTAATTTGCAAGTGGCATTTAAAAAGTGATATAAATTAGAAATGTTGGGTAAGTGTATTTTGTCTTGCACTAGATTATTCGAGTAAATTGTGGGTGTACAAATCCAGCAAAAGTTCTATTGTGTACACAGAGGCAGCTGTTGTGTTCAACCAAATCTAGTCAAAACATAGTTGATCAGATTTATTTATTAATTCAGAAAGTGTTGTTTTATTTAGGTCACGAGAAACTCACTGCCTTCAGCATAATATTGACGAAGTTCACTTGAAGTTGTGCTGCCTCACTGTTGTAACATCTCTTTTCCTCTCAACTTGACAATGAGAAAAATGCAAAGGCCACAGTGTCAAGTCCCTGATAATAGGGGATTGGGTGCAAGGTGGGAAATATGACTGCATTTATGTCAGTTTTTAAAACCTTATAGGCATTTTAATATGATAATCTGGAAGGAAATACTGAACATGTTATAGGCCAGTAGAAATTTAACAACAGTGAAAACTCTGTAGCTGATCAGATTGGATTGTTCTAGTTGTGGTTCCTAGATGACCTGGTGCTGACCATTGTAGTAACTACATTCCTTCAGTTATGGCCTGCTAAAACCATAGGAGAATATATGTTGCTCATGCCAATGCAAAAAACCCACTCTAGAATAATAGCAAAGACAAACATTAGGTACTTACACTCTGAATAGCTGTTTAGTTATATTGAAATAATATTGATTTTGTTAGTGTTGCATTTTTCTTACATAGATTCACTGCAGATGTTGTAAAACTGCTTTTTTTTTTTTCCTGTAATACTGTAGCATAGCTGCAGTACCTAGCTGAATTATGTTATAAACCTAAGAAAAATCCTCCAGTAAAAGAAAAGTAAGGAAAAGGTAGCTTAGTTTAGAAAGTTTGTTTAGGTTAAACAAATTCCAGAATTAAGGTTACCAGTGCAGCTCTAACTAGCCTTTAATGAACCATGTTATGATATAGATATTAATTATAAATGATATACATGTTTTCTATGGAACTCCAATGCAGATAATCCATATCTTACACAGAAGTGATACATGAACATTGAAAACAAAACTCTCCCTTATTATAGTACTTGCAGCACTTTTTGTTTCCCAAATTGAAATCCCCTTGCCTTCAGTTACAGTTACGAGAGCTCAATGCTTCTGCACATCATCCTGAACTGTTTGCTTGGTGAAATGAGAGAGAATTTTGTGACTTGTTTTTACAGGCTGTCTCTCTGAAGTTTTCCTAAATTCCCTTAACCTTGCAATGACAATTTTCCTGTTTCATTTGATCACTGCTCTTGCCGGTTTCTTGTGCATTTGCTGTTGCTTCTAAAACTCATTTCTGGTTTTTTTTTTTTTTTTAGGTAATGGGGCAGGACAACAAAATGATGCTGGGGCTGTGGAAAAACTTGTTCAATTCTGATTTCTGGAATGACAGCTGTTACTTTGCCTTTGTATTTTCTGCATCTTCCCTTTTGCTATAGGCTCCTTCTACTGTACTCTGCTTAGTTTATGTTCCTTTTGTTGCTCACATAAGCATTTTTCCGTTCCGTAACAGGTTAAATACTCCCACCTGGTTTGTCTATTCTCTTTCCATTCTCAAAATACCAAATTTTTTCCTCTTTGTCTGAAATTTACCTATATTCTGTTCCTTGATGGCTTGGCTGTTTTACTTTAACCCCTTTCTTTACTGTTCACAGTTCCTCACTCTCTTTACCCTTACCCCAGCTCCTCATTATCTCCTGATTCTGTTTCAGTTCCAGTTGTACCCTCTTTCCTACCTCTTTGCAACCTCTCATCTTTTCTCTCCTCCCACTGTTGGTTCCTGCTGTTAGTCTGTGGGGTAGCTCCATTGTTTTGAGCTGTTTCTCCTGCTTTCCTGCTTCATGTTTCATAGTCCAGTGCTCTTCATCATGGTTTTTATAGTTTATAGTTTCTATTTTAGAATTTCAGCTGTAGACCTCGAGCAGCTTTTCATGGGGGACAATGGTAATCACACCTCTGACACTGAGGGAATGCCTATCCCAGGCTAAATATGAAAACTATTGCAAAGGGTATGACTGAAATAACTAATTTTCTCTACACTTATTTTCATACCAGAAATTCTCTACCCTTATTTTCAATGGTCAGAAATATCTGACCAGTTTTAACTGAAACTCCTGTACTCTGCTAGAGTCAACTCTGGGATGAAATATTTGTGGTCCGAATGTGTTGCTAAAGCTATAGAATGCTGACTTTGTGTTCTTGAAATGGAAAGTCTGATATTAGTATGGTTGCAGACACCTTTACTGTGCTCAAAATCATCTGAGTATAATACTTAAAGGCATTTGGGTGCTAACTTAGGAGTAGGAACATCATTTAACTGTTGTATGGTTCAAATATAAACCAAGTAATTTAAAAAAAATGCTATGCAGGGATATTCTAATTTGTCCTATGTTCATATGTGACACTGAGCACTTTCTCAGTTATGTGAAGTGTGGTTAACAGCTTCCCTTGTGTGCGCTGGGTACCAAGCTGGTTTGTGTGGCTGGCTGGCTCCTTGGTGGGGGGCTGGGGCTTGCGTGTGCAGTGCCTGCTTTGACACTGATGTCAAAGTGTGGGTGTGTGAAGTATTCCTAACTCTGAGTCATTGTTGTTTCCTGGAGCTATGGCATGAGGAGTTTATAGACTGATAAATGGTGTACAAGTCAATCTCTGATGGGTCTGTCTATCCTAATCCACTCAGGTTATCAGAGCATGTTTCTGGAACTCCTAAAGGGACTGTGTTTTCTTCTGTCATGATAAATCAAGGGTCATCATGCATCCAAGGCCACCAGTCTGATAAGCTGGAAATCAGGGTGTGGAGGCTCTTAAATATTTTAATCGTATCTAAAAAAATGTTTTTATTAGATTTAATTACTTTTTTGTTTTATTCAATTCCTTAGAGCTGTTCTACAGAGACCACATCACTTTATTGCTGGCACTATATTAATGTGGAAATTAATCAATGTTCCCTTTGCAGATATTATTAAAACTATTGATTTGTGTATTGAAATTCTTAGTCTCTCTTAAATGAATATGGATTTACAAACAAGAAAAATATATTCAATATTTTAGCAACGAGTACATTTATGTCTGTATATACTATGATTACTACATTAGTATAATTAATATAATAATTGATATATAGATTTTAAATTCTGGGTTACAGATTACACTATAAAATGGAGAAGACAAGGATAGTTAGTGGAGCAAAAACAATTTAACTGGCAGCATAGCCCTAAATAATGGCTAATTTATAGTTCTTGTCAGGTAAATTGTGAATGAGCACTTTGTCTTACTGCAATGATTAAAAATTGTATTTAATTAAATGGGCCCATGGTCATGTGGAGACAGGATTGCTCACTGGATCTTACTGTCCTGGTAGTATGTTGTAGAATGCTCTTTTGTATTTTGTATTTTTTTATATTCTAAGGTATCTGGTTTAGAGTTAATTAAAGCATGAATATAACTTTCATGTATCTCCACAAACCAAAATTGCCACTGCTCTTAAAACATTGATGACTTAAATTTCAAACTGTTGAGGTAAAGAAACTGAAACACTCAAAGGTCATGGTATGTGTCACCTGACACAGATTAAACTGAAACACTAATCATGATGTCTTAAGTCCTTCAATTCAATAAGAAGAATCTCAAAAAGAAGAGCTTGAGGAAAAATACATGACATTTTAAAGCATGTATAGAATTTGAGATACCAGCAAATATCTGATACTTGATGCAGTCTCCAGGAATTTCACAATTAAACAAATTCTAAGTTTGTTTTCAGCTATCTTCAGCCTCTTTCAGAACACTTAGGAATGATTTCACAAGCAAAGTAAAAATGTTTGAGCTGCTGAGGCTCTTGTTATGGATATCTCCTCTCTTTATTAAATAATGCATTTTTCTATGTGCATATTGTGATGCAAATTTATTCCAGGTACCTGACATTGAAAATTGCTGAAGTATAGTTTTAGAAACAAAGTTCTTAATCAAAATAAATTTTACCATGTAGTTGTTTAAAGTAGGAACTATCTTCTTCCACATTTTAATAAGCAGCAGTTCAGAGAAAGTGAATTTCCATCCTTTTCCTTATCAGAGAGAAAATGCATTCCATGGAGTATTCTGTAGAGTTATCAGGGGAATATAGTTATTGTTCACATTGAGAGTGGCTGCTCCATTTACTCGTAGAGAATATATTTAGGTACCAGCAAGTCTTGGGTTCTTTCCAAGGCATTGTGGACTTACTTTATGGTGTCTGATTTACTTTAAAGCTTCTTGTTATTGCCATTTTGAAACAAAATTTATCCTGCACACATCCTGTTTAAAACAAAAATTTTCCCCTGTTGAGCAAAGATAAAGAATATTAGAATAAGTTTTTGTGGCTAATGGTTGTATTCAAATTAACTTGAAAGGTGAACCAATATTTGTGAATTCATGGACTTGAATTGATTGATACAATACAAATTCTGACTTTAAATGCACAGATTAGTATTACTTACTAGAAAATATCTAAGGTAGAGCCAGGTTATGTAGCCTGGATTATGTTTTATGCTTTCATTATTTTAATGAAAAGTGTCACTTCTGTAAGTTACTATGAGCTGGGCTACATAATTAATTATTTGCATATTCTTTCAATACGTCAACATATGATAACTTTACTTGTGCAAAATCAACAATAAAAACAGTGAGTGAGCTGCTTCACCATGAGCAAGGTGAAGCAGATTTGGCATCAGATGAATGCAATATGTATCAATTTTTCATACCTTTACATTGGGTATGATGACTGAAAGCATAATATTGCAAAAATGCTCACTAGTGTTGATATGAGAACTTTGATTCACAATATCCTGGGCACGCTTGAAAAAAATGGATTTAATTCACCATTGATTTGGAATTACAGGTTAAACCTGTAGAGAGCTATTTAACGCATGAAAAAACTTGCTAGAATTTGTCAAGATATGAGTGCTATTACTTCTATTTGCAGACAGAATCACCTAAGTTATTTCACTACAAATATTACTGGAGAGAAGAATGAGAAGGCTGACCTGAGGCAAAAAAAAAGGGACAAGATCTATTTTGCTATTTCTGAATAGGTCAGGGTAATGGCTTGGGGTAATAACTCACCATGTTGTACCTGCTCATATATAGTCTGGAAATCCCCACAGGAGATGTGAAAAATAACAAGGCTGTTATTTTGTTGCTATAAACTGAGATACCTGAAAAAAGATCTACTCCCTCAACCATTTCTTAGCACCCTGCAAGGAGTCTCAGAAAGACAGGTATGTTTTGCCTACAAGAAAAGTCTGATTTCCCATTACTTCACGTAAAGCATGACTTGCTAACTTCCCAGCGAGTGTAGCATCACCTATATTCTGTATTATTAGTGTGGAGGATAGCTACCTCAATACAGATAGGTTCATTGTACCAAGTGAGTTGGTATATAACTAAGTTTATGTAGACACATTGTCTGGTCAATATAGTCTATTTTGGTTGGAAGAGGCAGAAAACTAGGCTTTGTTTTTCAAAACTTGCAGAAAAAATAATCCAGATGGACTCAATCTCAGGGCAGAGAGTTTTTCAAAACAGCCTATCACTCAGTGAAATGCTTCCTTTAGAAATTTGAGAGCCTTGACAAGATGGCAAATAAAACATCTAAATAAATACTTGCTTCAGCGAGATCAAATCAGAGCACCACTGCTGAAAGAGGAAAACACTTGGTTTGAAGATCCTGTGTCAGGGCTTTACTCTGAGAGGCAAATCTGAGGCTGCAAATTCCACCATTTTTCATGGCAATAAAACTGGTAACACTGATCCAAGTTAAATTACTGTTTTTTGGCTTTAGTCCATTTTGCTATGACAGTAGTGTTCATGGAACTGTAGATGAGGCAACTTTTCTCTTTGGGTTTTTATCAACATTGGGGCTTTTCGTAGCTTGTGATAGACGTGCAAATGGCTAACACTTCAGGTGACAATCTGAGAGATAGCTTTCAGCCCACTGGTGTTGATGAAGTTGTTAGAGAAGCAGCTAAGTGCTGTTGAGGGTTTGCAGCACTTTCTCTGGTTATAGTATACCAGTATAGCAAGATGGCAGCACCTTACAACTTTTCTGGAGTGAGAATTGCTGTTACTAATTTGGCTTTGTACTTTGCTTATCCTTAACATGTAAAGCAGGGTTCACAACTCATGTATTGTATTTTTTCATAACCAGAAATACATCAAATATGCACAATGAAGCCTGAATAACTGCTTTCCCTCAGTAAGCTTCAGGCTGAGAATGTAGTTAGATGCAGCCATGTGTCTGTTTCAGGGAACATCTCGCCAGGAACATAGCTACTAGCTGGCTGGGAAAGTGGAACTTGATATATATATATCAAGTACGAGTTGATAACAATTTTTAGTAACATAATCTTAATTTCTATACTTCATGGGAAAAAAATTGCAATCTTTTGTATGCAATCTATGTTTAGAAGCTGAGAGAAAATTGCTTGCTTGTATTTATAGACAATTCTCTAGTACAGTGGAACTTGAAAAATCTGATGTGACATCTGAAACTTTTTTAGGGATAAGTTGAATGTGAATATTCTTGCATTCTTAACAACCTTAATGCTTCTGACAGTCAGGATGCGGTGTCTGTATTGAGTTGAAATACATAAAGTAATTCAGAATGGCTACATATTGCTATCAAAATATATGATCTGTGAATAGTTCAGTCAGTATGGACTTACTGCTGTAGGGAAGCTGCTTACAGCAGTAACAGAACATAGCATGTTCAGGCTTGTTCTGTTGCCTGACAACCTTGACATAATTGTTCTATTTCCTCTATTTGTGTAACAGTCCCTGGCTACAACACATATCCTTGGGCAAGAATTTTCATTTTGGTCTTCCCAAGTGCCCTTCATATAATGTTCTGTGTGCACATGACTGGAGTATTACAGAACTAACTATGCAAATACTAAACTTCA
>NW_008660718.1:8224-10488 GCF_000695815.1 Acanthisitta chloris
CCAGAATCAATTTGTTAATTGTTCTTTAGTTTGTACTTATGTAATACCACAGCTTTTCACGTTACACAAGATAATAGTACTGCTAAGAATTTATTTTACATGTAAGTATTGGATGGTTTTAGTCTCTTTTGGTTGTGATCTGCTGATGACAAGTGTGGCTGGCCGTGCACATAAGATCAGAATTTTCCCTGAAGTGAAATATGAGAAATTAATAAGATTTCTTCTGCAGATTCCTTCTACTTCTAACCTACACTGTTCCCCATCTCTGCAACCTGGAAACTAAGCATTCTGCCCTTCCTCCAGGAAATATTTGTTTTCTTCACTGCTCTGATTCCTGTATTACTCACTTTTCCATTCAACACCTTCAGAATATGTTGCCAGTTGCTCTTGGTAGTGACAACTCATCTTTTCTTTTGGTTTCGACTCCCATAACAAGGTTATTGCTCACCTCTGTAACAGTGATGCTGCCGTTATCAACACTGGGTTTTGGGTTAGAGTCTGAACATGCTGTGGATGATTATTAGAGAACCTTTTTAACCTTCCAGATTTTTTTTGTCAATGTGAATGGTTTTGTACTTTACTGAGATTAGAAATCTCAAAGAAAAGCCAACAGACTTTTCTTATGATCTCTTATCACATAAAATTGCATTCACTCTACAGACTGAATACATAAAAATGTGTTTTCACTCTATGAAAATAGTTTCATAGAGAAAAGCTTAACAAATGGCCTCTGTAGGCAAATATGTATTGCAGGATGTACTAATTTTTTCAGATACTTTTTCAGACTTTCTATTAATTTTTATTCATGGCTTAGGAACAAAATAACAAAACACCTCAAAAATGAGTAGAATTTTTAAACATTTTCTAGGTAGGTGACAGTAAGATTGCCTTTAACTTTGTCTTTGAATTTGCATCAGCAATAAAGCTATAGCATATCCCTGAGTTTTGGAAAAGTTTGTATCATTCTGATGTGCTATGTTCTTGTCTGCAGCCTGAGAAATGTTCTCTCAAGGTTTACAATATGTTTTTAATCAACTGATTTTTGTGACCCAAATACCTTCCAAATAATGCTGTACTTCTCTAAACTTGAGGGTTTGACACCATTTGAGATGTCCTAGGGGTATTCAAGACTATAAGACAAGGCTGAAGATGTGACATAGGACATATTGAAGATCTGCATCCTTGTGGAGCAGCATGTTGATTGAGCAGAGGGTCTTGGCTGGAGTATGCAGTTGCTCACGCAGTATAAGTAACTCCTTTTGAAGCTGAATTTATCATAGACCTGAAGTCTTGCTAAGTTAAGACCTGGGAGTGAAATCTCAGTGTCTGAACAAGACAAAATTTCTTTTCTGATGCTGCTTCTTCAGCTGTCTCAAGTGTGATGTGAAACTACTCCAGTTTGTAGATTGCCTGGAAGTACTCCAAGCTCCCCTTTGTGCCAAGTGATGAATAACAATAATGGTGTTGTGACGTCCCATGTAAACAAACCACATTTACTTGCCTCTTCATACTTCCTAAATTAGAACTACAGTAATATCCAGGAATTACAGATATTTTCCAGTATCTGTAACCTCCATGAGTTCTCATGACTGACTTTAAAGTAAAAGAAACTGATTTCCAAAGTTTACCTCTGTTATCCTTAATAACAGGAAGGCAAACAGTGTCAGTTTTAACTATGAGTGTTTCAGCCTGGAAAGCTCATTTGTCAAACAAGTTTTCCCTCCTCTTAGAGCAGGAGCAAGGAGATCATCCTCTGTGCTGTATTTACAGCATCCAAAATACAAAGCACCAAGGAAGGACAGCTAATGCAAAAAGAACAGTAGTCAAGAACTGAGGATAAAAATGATCCACATGTGGTGGTAGTTAGACAATTAGATTTGTCTGTATTAGGCCTTTAAATCAGTAGTTTTGTACTGCTGGGTGTTGTAGAATTTTCAAAAGTGATAGTTATACAATCTCAAATTTTCTACAAATAATGATGCAACTGGTAGAAACTGATGGTGGAAAATCTAAAAATCTGAGATAATTAGAATAATCATGGCCTTCTATTTCATAACCCTGAAGAAGATACCCTGGATTGAAAAAGGACAAATATAGTATTTTTCTTAAGGAAAGCCTGACCTGGAAGGTGGCAAATCATTTGGCCTTATGTCAATAACCAGAAAGATAATAAGCTAAACACTTAACATTACAAGTAGTGAGGGGATAGAGAAACTAAAAGAAAGAAAATGGAATTTTCTGGGTGTCCTGGGTTGCAGTGTGGG
>NW_008660719.1:0-12902 GCF_000695815.1 Acanthisitta chloris
TACCGAGCCCCGCGGGACGGCCTCGGGCCGCGGTCTGGGGTGCTCGGGACACGCGTGTCGCTGGGCACACCGCTGTCCGCGCGAGCGGCTCTGCTGACACTGCGTCTTACAAAGTTGTGTGCGAGCTCGAGCTGTGCCGGGTTTTTAAGTTCTTTACTATTTTTTAATGAAAGCTTGAAGATAAATGTTCTTTTGAACATTAACCTTCGTATTAGATTTTCTTCTCGCGCGGAAGAAAGAAAAGAGTTTGGGTACTTTACCTCAACACTGCCAAGTTTTTCCCTCTTCATAAAGCCTTATAATAATGCTGGTTCCACTTCAAAAGGTGGATTGTTGTGCGTGGAAGCACAATTAGACACTGTTTCTAGAATACAGCCCCTCTTTGTGATCAGCACTGGCATTCCAGGAGACTTGGTCAGTGGTTTTTGTGTGTGCTCATATTGTTGGATGAATGAATTCTTGATGCAGGTGTATTGCTCTGTATGACAATATAGAGTGGCACCTTCAGCATCAAAGGTTTACTTTGTAACGTGCAAATCCAATTTTTTCAGTATGAATAATAAAAGTATACCCTCTTCAAGGTATGTTGATTTCTTTGTATTAAATAACTTCCAAAAACATAGCTTGGGGTGTGAAAGACCATCTGGGTCAATAGTAAATACTGTGTTATAATTAAGTACAATTGTCCTCATTATTAATGTAAAAACTGTACCATATCCAATAATTTAATATTTGAGATTCTCTCTCTCTCTTTCATTTTGCAGCGATGGACTGAAGCTTGAAACTGAAGTGCTGGATGGAAAGCCGAGGCTAATTTTAGCTTCTTCTGGTATTTTTTTAATCATTTATCTCAAGTAATCTTTAAAGCTTCTTGAAGTTAAACCTAAGATCCAAGCAACGCAAAGCACAGCTTTATTGAAATATTTTTCAGACTAGGAAGAATGTTTGTGCATTGTTATTTACAAGGTCTCTCACTCCCCAGCTTGATTCTTAGCAGTAGGCTGATAAGTTTCAGTGAAGTCCTGAATAGTCTGTCCACTGATGAACAGCTGGCAAATAGCCTTTCCTCTTTACAGCTTGGCTATGTTCATAAATTAAAGTGCTTATGTAACTTATAGCATGTTTCTTACCAAGGAAAAAGAGGCCTGATAACTCTCTGCTTAATTTACACAGAATTACATCATTGCAGTCTCATTTTACTGTAAAGCAGCTTTCACATTTGGCAGTTAATCTTTGCAATTTTCAATTGTTGCTCATTATTACCATCTGAGATAGACTTTTCCAGTACATGTTCATAATTAAGTGTTAATAAATTCTACTTTTGTGATTTCTCAGACATGTCTCTATAGTAAATTCAATTTTTGTGATTTGTCAGACATATGTTTCTATACAAGCCTAGTTTCCCTACCTGTTTGTTCTACATAGTCAGGATACAGAAATTTTCCATTTAATGCCCTTTAAATTATGTTTTGTTTTCTGCACTTACCAGACAGCTGTCTAATGAGGCTCTCTGGGTTATTATGAGATAGGAAGGAATACCAATGTACTGGAAACAAACCTGAACCAGCTGTGCTACAGCTTTCACTCCTTACAGCCATCATTAGCTGGATAGGGCCAGTGTACATTCCAGAGTGCTCCAAGATAAAGCAGTGCCTTGGACTGTGAACAGCCTTGAACAAGCAATCTTCTCCATAAATTAACATGTGTGTACATGGATATAAACAGCTCTTCCTTGGATTGGATGGTGTCAAAAATTGCATAAATTGTTCAGAATTTCAGTTGTCTGCACAGTCAACCACTGCTCACAGTCTTAGGGGCTAAAGTAGTGTTATTCTGTAGTAGCTAAGCTGCTGCTGGAGATAGTTGGTTTTCTTACACAGATGAAAAAAAATAAAATATCGATAGGCAGCACTTTGGGGTTTCACATTATGCATCTTCCCACTGTGATGGAAAAGACCCTGTTTATGTTCTCCTTCCCACAGGGAAGTTTGGTTTGTGTAGCATGTAGAATCCCACTTTATTTAATGTATGAATAGCCAGAAAGAAGTCAGAAAGTGACTTTTACTTATTCAAGTGAGGGTTGAATGCTTAAGAACCCAGTGATGAACATGGCCACAGAACACCTTTACTACCAAAACATTATCAGATGGTTCACAACTTAATGCCTGTCTCTGCAGGGCAGCAATTCAGCATTCTTCCAAATTTTAAAATGTTCATCTAGGTTGGAAGCCATTCATGGTGTGGGTTTGCAGACCTGAACAACAGTTAGTGTTCTCCAGGGTCTTCAGTTGGTAAGGCAAAAAAAAGCTATAGGTGCCACCAGTGCAAAGTGATGAGCAGCCCCTGCCAGAGCAGTAACTGCTGTGTGCAGCTGAAGAAGCCTTATTTCCTTATTTCCAACAGATGTGTTCCAGTAAAGTACTGTCCCTACTATTTTCTCTCCTTTTTCCATTAGCAAAATGCACAGGATTTCTTGAGTACCACGTTTCCTCTGTTAATATTACAATAAAGTATTATATTGCACATGGCACTTAGTATTTTTGAGACCACTACAGATCTGCATCTTCCAGGATTTGGGTTAAGAGACTGCAGAGTATTTTAGGGCATAGGTGAGGGGAGCAATAGTGGTTGGCATCTCAGTGATGGAGACAGACAACACCATGTAACCAAAGGAAAAAGCCATTACCACGGGGCTCTGAGAAACTATGAATAGCAGGGGAAGGTCAGACTGGCACAATAATTTTCTTAGATCTAGATAAAACTGGAAATAGTTACTGGAATATATCTAAATTTTTTTTCCAACATTTGAGGTGTATATACTGAAATAAGTAAAAAGAAAGGTAAAATAATTGGGAACGATGTTGTGGGAAAAGTACTTTCCCCTGACTTGCAAAAATCAAATGAATATAACAGTTTACTAATTTGTCAAGATTGTTTTTCAGGAGGAAGTTGTTATTAAATACTTCTTTCATATGTTTGTGTTTGTTTCCCAAAAGATAAATCAAAGCCTGCAATGAAGGTAAGTGGAAAAATTACTAGAACACACAAATTAATCATTTAATTTGTTAACACAATCTGAAAACTCATTTGAACTGTCTAAATACTTGTAATCCTATTTATGAAAGATAATTATGTACCTGTGGGTCCCTTCTAACTTGAGATACTCTGTGATTTCTCAGGTTCACAATAGCTATTAAAAAGGATTAATTCAAAGTCCTATGGCTATTTTTACCTTTGCAAAATGCTTTAGTTTACTTGGCCAAGACATCAGAGCAGCACATGGAATCAACTAAATCAGAACTTTCAGAGGTCTTAGAGGGATTCTGGTAAAACAGGAATCTGAAGTGCAGGTCTTAAAGTGATTCTGGTAAAACAGGAATCTGAAGTGTGTTCAGGTTCCAGTTTAGTCATGCAGGTTGTCTCTGAGTAAACTGGAATGCAGTGGGTTGGGGAAGGAGAGAAAGCAGAAAAATGTCCCAGTACATAGGAAATAATTCCAAGTGTACACCAAGGACCTTGAGAAGGATAAAACTTCAGTACAGAATGGAAAACTCAAGATTGAAATGGTGCTGGCTGCATGGTGAAAACACACTCCTGCTTGCAGGCAGCTTCCGAAACACTAAAGTGAAGCAGAATTAGTGTTTGTTAATTCTTATAAATGTCATGGTACAAAAAGTTATTATTCATACTGTCATTTTGAAATATTCAGATTGAGGTGCTATGTTCTTTTCCAGAGTATTCCTGGTACTTGTGAAGATGTTTTACTTGTTGCTTCAGTCTTGTTTTCATTTGTTCTGAATATAGTTTTATTTCCTGATTTGATAATCTTGTTGCTTTAACAGATGGGTAATAAAGCCAGAGCATCTAAACAGGCACTGAGAATAAAGCACACTGGGCATAGCCTGAGGTCAACACAGGATGCTTGTATCAAGCAAGAAAATCTAACAAAACCAAGGAGTGAATCAAGCTTATCCATGACAAAAGGTGAAAAACTCCAAGTTTCTAAACACTCCTCACATGAAGCCACAACTAAAGGTCACTCTTTGATTTTCCAAAGAGACAGCACAAATAGATATCCTGATTCAGAGGATCCTAATATTGTTAAGAAAACTAAACAGAAACCTCAAACCCCGTGTGTATCAGCTGAAGACTCAAGTTTGGTGTGTTTAACACAAGAACAGCTTCAACAGATATTGATGATTGTTAAAGAAGGAACTAGAAGCATCTCTGAGGCTCATAGTGAAAAGCAAGAGGAAACAGGTAATATACTCATGGAAACAGAGAAAAATGTGAAAGCTGAATTTTGCATAGATAATTTGAATTTATTTGAACACTGTAGAGATGTTCTGTTTAAAGGTCTCAACCAAAATATGTTTGCAATTCTGGATGTGAAATGGTCTGTTCCTGCTAGGAACCAAGCACCTGACAATTTTATAAAGGATTGTTTGATAGTATTCCAGTACTTTGAAGAGCAAACCAGCAAGCAATTTTGTTAATATTTCATGCAAAATAAGAACAGTTTTACATTGGGGGAGAAAACAGAGTTGAACTGTACTACTGCCTCAGAGAGGCTGTCTGTGCCAAACCAGACCAGTGTCCATCTGGTTTGTGAAGAGTTCAGATGTTCCTATCTGTCTCAAGAGCAGTACTGCTGTTTTCCTCTGACCCAAGGATGGACATGTGTCTTTTTACCTAACTGTAGTATTACTGTTGAATAGGTTTATTTTTTCCTCTCTCCAGTTCTTCTACTCAGAAGTATAAGAACTGTTTATCTTCCTGCATTGCATCCTTACTCCTGTCAGTGGGTCTGTGGAGGGGTCCAGCTCTTTTCCACTAAGAATAAGACACACTGCAATTAAGTAGAGTCCCAAAGTCTGAGGCCTTAACCAAGAAATGTTTACTATAAGTGTGGCATGCTAAAATTACCCTGCAAAGCTCTAACTTGCATGCCTTAAGTATATAAGCAAGGCTGAAAACACTCTTCTTAAATACTGGGGAATTTGCACGTTTCTACTGCTCTGAAAGTATTTACTCAATGCTGAAGAAAATTTAGTGGTCATATATGTATTTATATATTCTTATATATATTTATGTTCTACCACAGCTACTAATGAGGCATCAGAGGAAAACATTATATCATCACTCCAAAAAGATTCTGAAGTTTCATCAGTTCCAGATAAAGCAAACTCTGATTCAAGTGGGAAACAAGAACACCCACAGCCACGACAGAAAGTTATGTATGTAGATTTGTGTTATTGCCTACAAAAGTTGTGTCTCCAGTAAAGATTTGTATTGTGGTTCTTTATGTTATTATTTGTAAATACAAATTTTAAAGTTTTTAAATTGTTTGCAAGTAAATTTATTTTTATTTAAAATTTCTTTTAAGTTATAAATACTAATTTTAAATTAACAAACTAGGTTTTTTGGTAAAATTCTTCCCCCCCCTTTTCTGTAGAAAGGATTCGTGGAAACCTGCTGACATATTTAGTACCTTGGGTGAAAGAGAAGGGGAGAAAGCCTTACTGGAATTGAAAAAGACCCAGTGGAAGAAGGAATTAGGTATTTATGATGTATAGAATATATTTTTGCTCAATTTTTATTACACTCAGGATGCTAAGAAACTTGGTATGCCTTATGCTTTTTTGAATTTACTTACATCAATGTAATTGCCTCAAATTGAAAAGTATATAATGTCATTACTCTCCAAGACAGATTAAGATTTTTGAATTTCAGAGTTTCACGCAAAGATCCATTGTTTTTAATAATATTACAGTAGTGCAAGACTAGTAGAATAAAATGGAGAGAATTTATGTACTTGGTTATTTGTTAGTTTTGCCTCTTGCTGGGAAATTTTTAAGCCTTCGGTGTGTTTTAGTCTGCTCAGAGTGACTCCCCAATTACACCTGCATTTCTAGGCAGAGGCTCAGCTGCCATCCTCTTACGAGCAAAGTCTTGTTTGGAATGATTGGTCAGGCAATGGTGACAACTCTTGTAGTCCATTTTACAGTTAAACTGACAGGGTAGACATGCACTGCTGCCTTTCTGAATTTTTTTTGCAACTGCTAAGTTTTGTATTAGGAACTCTTACCAGAGTTTGGGTTTGTTTTTCTCTTTTAAGATGAACAGGTAGCACTAAAGAAGAAACTGAAAGAAACTCTGGAGGGAGAGGTGGGGTATTTCTGGGCAAAGCCTGGCAACAATAAAACCCATAAAGAGAAAGTGGAAGCTGCTGACCCAGAGCAGGTAAGGCTAGCAACAAACACAGAAGAGCACACAGTTTCCAGAGCACTGCTGCAGAACAGTTCACCTTCAGAGTCATACAAGATTTTCTTTTCTGTACGAGTCCAGTAGGATCCAATATCTGTGGTGATTTCAAGCTTTTTCACAGCATGAGTTGCTGCATCTCCCTGTCCCACACTTACGTATTGCTCCAGTTTCTAGCATCACAAAGTAAGATATTTGTAGCACGCACAACCCATTCCTGTCCTTCCATTTTGATTCCTGACCTAAAGGTATACATTTTTTCTAGTCCTGTTTTGAGGAATAATCTCAAATGTAATTCCTGGATATATAATGATTTACATTGTTCATGACCTCTCACGTATATTTGATAACTTACATAATAATGAGCATAAAAATGTTACTTTTCTTCTAATCTGCCTTTTAAAAAGTCAGCTGTCACTCTGAAAACACTGTGTCAGATACATATATTATGCTCTGATGAGACTTCTCCAGTGAAATTGCTGTTAAACACAAGTTAGGATTGTACCTGCTGTCAGTTATTACAGCAAAAGCAAATTGCCTTTTTTTTGACACATTCAGCATTCCTAGCAAAGTTATGACTCTGCCTATAGGAACTTGTTTCAATCTACATAATGAAGAAATACTGGATATGAGATGCTAAGTTACAAGTTCTGGCTGAGGTTTTAATGAATGGCAGCTTCTAGAAGTACAATGTACTTGTTTATTTTATGTTAAAGGCTATTTAATACAAACAAAACAGGTGAGCTAAATAATTCCTAAATGGTCACTTTATTTGCAGACAGTGTTTCCAGCTGACTCAGTTAATGCCACTGAGGAAAACTGTGCCTGTACAGGTGCTTTAGTCCCAGAGGATAATGAAGTTCCACTGAATGTTTCAGGAGCTCCAGCTGGGCAGTCTTCTGATTTCAGTTCTTCTGAGGTACCAGCTGGCAGTTGCACAGCATTTGTTTTCAGGGTAAGATCTTAAATTGCATGCAGGTTTTTTTACCTATTTATCGGCCACAAATGTGTATCTCCAGTAGTTCTGTTAAACCACAATCCAGTAGACCTTTTTGCTCTGTCGAAAGAATTGTGTCTGAATGAATATTTATCAAAATTCTGATGCTTTGAAGGCTGAGAATTTTCTTCTGATGTGAAGAACGGTACTAGAGGGGTGAGGTAAAGTATTAATTAGCTTTTAAGTGCCCACTGAAGAAGTAGAGAGGTGGGAACCTATGAGAAATAAGAGATACTGATAGCAGAAGGTTCAAGAAGTAGGTTTTGAGTTGTGGCTACTGAGCACTGATTGAAGAGTGTTTTGTCAGATGGCAGTGAAAGTTCTCAGTGTCACTGGAGTTTGTTAAGTAATACAGATACCACTTAAGAAGCAGGAACAGAAGATGGTATCTAGAATTTACATGAGATAGATTACTGCTGATTAGACTGTGGTACTGAATCTACCTGGAACACAGACTGAGCAATGAACTGTAGGGAGAAGGAAGGGATTTTTATTCATGATACATAAAAGGAAGGTTTTTTTTGGCATGAGAAGCTAGTGTTTCATTCAGCATCTTTCTAACAGCAGTCAGACACTTGCTGCAGTTACGAACTTATATTCTTTTTTCTGTGTGTGCCCTGTTATCCCTAGCAACTAAAGGCAAAGTTTTCTGCCGAGTCTTTATACCTAGACAAGGTATTGATGTTTGTACAAGAGACTAGCACTTATCTTATTTCAGGAAGCTGTGCCACAGGAACGACCTTTTAGTGATCTGAAGCATGAGCAACAGAAGAAGTGGCTTGAAGAGTTGGACAAACAGAAGGAAAAAGCTAAACTACGAAAAATAGAAGAAAAACATAATTTGTCAAAGGTATCTGTGGCTTAGGGACTTCTTAGAATAAGAGTTTTTATCTACATTTTTATCCTAAGAAATAAGAGATGAAATCACAGACCTAGTGAAGTGAAAACAAAGATGTAATTACCTGCAGCATGTCCAGGTTTTCACCATAAGTCCCTAGGATGGACTTACTGAGCATTCAGTCAGTAGCTGTTCCAGTATTTTGGTGGCAGAGAACAGACCACAGTGTGTGGTGTTAGAGTGCTTGCTGCAGAGATGAAGACAGGGATATTGTTACACTTCTTCATTCTTTCCCACCATGTGTAAAAGCACTAGGGTTTGGAAGGTTGTATACTGACAATGACTAGACACTTCGTAAAAATTTTTGTGTGGTCTACAGGAGATGAGAAAAGAGAAGGAAAGTTGTAGACAAATCCACTGTGTTACAGTGGTGTTTGAATCCTGTTTCTAGTAATATTATTTTAATGCACATACACTCTTAGGAAATTTTGAAAAAGTTAAAAAGCACTTCTCCAAAAAGCTTAGAAGAAAATAGTCTTACCTTGTTCCCCCTTTGGTTTTGCCAGGCTGTTGAATGTAGGTCTCTTATACTGGATTTAAAAGGAGACTGGCCAATATAATTGCTTTGCAGGTGGAATAGCTGAAGAGACTTTTAATACTGACCCTCTTGGCCAATGTACTATCTATCTCTTTTAACCCCAGGGTTTCTTCATATAGAAGCTGATTTCTTTCCTTTCCCTGTTACTATTTCTTCTAGTAGTACCTTTAAGGTCAGTGTTTTTGCTGACCAAGTAAGGCTCAGCAGTGTAATTGGTGATCTGATTTGCATTTTAAGCAAGACACTCCTGTTTTCCCATTTAAGGCATTAACTACTGTGTGTATTGCAGTTCCCTAACAGAATCTTTCCAAACGTTCCTGTTGTACATGTGTGTATTGTCTGTTTTGTTACCAGTGTAATTGAGTGCTTTTCTTTTTTTTCTTTTGTTGTTTAATATTTATTTAGGCAGAAGACCATGACAGATGGGCAATGCATTTTGATTCTTTTAAGAACCACCTTAATGCTAATGCACAACACTCCGTAAATGGAATGCACAAAAAGCAGCCTGGAAGTCTTTGCCTGTCACCTGACCCCAAGGACCTGACTGCTTTTATTCACCCTTTTTCACCTGCACCTTCAGGCAATCTCATGCCCTTAAAGGTGGGAAATGTAGAAAAAGCTGCTAAAACTGGTGCTTTGGAACACAATCAGAAAGTCAGGTGAGTGAGCTTTGTAAGGAGAATCATCTTCCCAGCCAGTACATTTCTGATCTTTGGATCTTATTTATTTGGCTTTTGTGGGGTTTTTTTTCAGAAATACCTGTTGTTTCACCTGTGAAAGACAAGTACTTCCATTGTTCCTTAGTAAAAAGAATTTCATAATTATAAATTAATACAATGGGATAACCTCAATATGGAAATGAAATCTAAGTGATTCTAATTAAGAAAAGCTTTAGGATTATTTTCTGATGATTAAAATCATTTACATGTTCCTTTGTTCATAGTTTCCTCCGTTCAATGACAGCTCTCCTGGACCCTGCACAGATTGAAGAGCGAGACAGGAGGCGGCAGAAACAGTTAGAACATCAGGTAGACTTTTGTTTTAAAGTCTAACACTATTTTAGTAAGAAGAAAGGATGAAAGGTAATGTTGTCTCATAAATAAAGCATGAGATTTAATGCCAGAATCCAGGGAGGCACTTGACTTTTATGCTTTATATTACATGTACAGTTGTTTGACAGTGTTTCATTCAGTTAGACCCTACAGTTTTCTTTCAATATTTGAACAGATGATTACATTTCTGTAACTGAACTCTTGCCTCAGAAAAGGTACAGTGCAGTCTTTAGAGCTCTAGTAGATTTGTGTGCATTTCCCTTCAGTCTCCAGTGCTGTAAGGAGGCCTGATATTTACAGAATCCCACTCCATGAATCTTTAGGTTTTTATCTGCTTTACTGACATTTACCTAACTTGTGTGGCATTCTACCTGAATGTGTATCTGCATGATGGTGTCTCTAGCATGGTGTAAGGAAGTCTTACTATAAATGTAACAAGACTGTTCTGGTCAAACTGTTGCTCTGCTAGATCAAATCAAAATCCTGGCTTAGAGGATGTACAGAAGGTAAAAATCAGACCTTCATTTATTTACAAGAAAAATAAAAACATTTCCTAAAACACAAAAAGCTGTTTTCTGTAACTGAGTATTTCAAACTGCTCTGTTGGACAGATGGTTTTCCAAAAGCAAAAGCAAAAGGGTTTGAAATAAATTGTCTTGATATTTTTTCGTTCGTCCACATCCAGTAATCACACACTTATATGAAAGTATATGAGGAAACAGCTTAGAATAATGTTGTGTGTTTTACATGTCCTTTTTTTTCCTGATACTGCTAGAAAGCAATAATGGCTCAGGTGGAAGAAAAACGGAAGAGGAAACAACTGGAGGAAGAGCAGAGGAAATGGGAAGAACAGCAGGAAGAGCAGCGCCTGGCGCGAGAGCATGAACAAATGCAGAAACAGTTTGAAGAAGAGATGCTGAAACAAAAACAAAAGCAGGTGGGTTTTTGCATTATCTTTAGTGCAGAAAGTCAACAATAATACTGAGTTTTGAAAAAAATAGTTGTTGTTCCTCACCTTCAAAACTGTTTCACCTTATCGCTTGGAAAATGAAAACTATCTGAAATTTAGACATTCGAAACCAAAATCTGTTTCCTCAGTTAATAAACTTAGAACACCACATAAATATAAAGCAAGTTTCTTTTTTTGAACAAGGACCTTTTCAGGAAGAGGAATAATAAGTACTGACAAAAATGGAAATGTAGTTTTAAATAATGCAGGAAGATGCATTTTAAAATGCAAATTTTAAATTAAAAAATACCTCAAAGTACGTGATCCAAATATTGATGTTGGTAACTTGATGCTTTTAAGATGCTTCAGTACCATTAAATTTATCAGACTGGATGTGCTTTCAGTCTGGATTAAAGACTTCTTAGAATACAGTCTGGAAAAGTCATTTTAAGAGTCATTCATATTCCTCAGCTTTCCCCTCTGTAGCTATTGCTGAGCATTCCATAGTCCTTTCTTATAGAAGTTAAACCAAAAGTACATTTTGACCTTTAGTAAGTACAAATTTTGCATTTATATAAGTTCTTACCTCTGTAGAAGGTTAAAAGCTTTGTCTGATGTTTCATTCTTCCTTCTGGCACAGTAGCAGCTAGTACTGTTTGCTTTCTATTTGGAACAGTAGCAGATTCCGTGGTGTCATAAGACAAGGTGATGCCAAAAACACTCTTCTCCAAAACCTGCAGGAATATGGATCCCTGATTTCTCTATATTTTCTGGCTGGAAATGTAGATCTGAGAACAAACTGGTAAACCACTGTGAAAGTCATCTTTCTCTGTAATTGCTCAGCCCCTTCAAAATATGTAACGCTGTCAGTTGTTGTTCTTTGTACCTGCAAATGCAGTAAGAAGTGGGGATGAGATGGTAGTAACAGTTTGGAAATGAGATTTTTCTTGGCCCAGTCTCCTGCACCTTGAACCTGCTGAGTCTGAAAACTGTAACCTCACATTTGTTGGGTAATTTTTACTGTCTCCTTCCTATGGAAGTAGGAGGGAGGTGGGATTGGGTATTTTTATTTAAGCTTCTTTGATTTCACTAAACCACACGATGCAGGACGTCACAGATGGCTGAAATCAGATGAAATCTAGAAAAAGATTAATTTATTAGCAAGGAAATAAATATCCAAATGACTTTAAGGGTATGTAGATGGTCACTTTTTACTGCTAGGATTGAACATCTTTCGTTAGTACAGCACAGGTTCTGAATTTAGTGTTATAGTCGTAGAAATTACATGTTACATGTTGCATTTGCTCAACTAATTTTAGTTGTGAAAAAAATATTTACCGAAATATGAATACATGTAAATCTCAAGAATTATATGGGGATTAAATAATCCTATTAGTTTTATTCTCAAAATAAGTGATCACATATTTAACTTTTTGTTTTTTAAAGGAACTTGTGACTCTTAAAACCAAAGAGCTCTGTCAGACAATGGAGAAAGCTCAGGAATTAGCCCAGAGATTGAAACAAGAAGAGCACATTCCAGACTTGGCTCAGAAGGCACATGACATTTCAAAACTTCAGAACAATCTTGGTGGTGGCAAGTATAAATCTTCTTATACTCAGTTTGCCTGTTCCTTTGGTATTTGAAAGCAAGTCGTTTCTGGGGTTGGAGGGTTTTTTTCTGTCTGCATTTGGGTCAGAATTTGCTACTTTGCTTCATGAACAAAAGTTCATGTCAATTTATTTACATATAAGTGTTAACTGCTATAGAGAATCTTGTCTTTGAGTAAGCTTCAAACACTCTATTACATAAAAGAAGAAATTTAAAGATATTGCCAGGAATGCACAGGGAATATTCATCTGTGCTGTCAATTAGATTTCCAGTCTAATTCTAGATTCTCCCAGGAAAAGTATGAGGATCTAAACCACAGTTCTCAGTATTGCTTTGAGTTCTAAACCACAGTAGCCTGATAACATGATAGAATTTAAATGGAACATATGTTACTAAATGGAACAATTTTACTTCGTGCTTTTCAGGTGATACACAACTTGAAAATTGTAATTCTGGCATTTCACATCAAAGCAGTAACTTTTCTGATGATGCTACGAGTCACACAGACCAACTGACTTCTCCTTGGAGAGACACTGCTGTGCAGACAGGTAATCACTCTCATACACCCCAGTGTTATAAATTGCGGCCCAATAAA
>NW_008660720.1:0-29365 GCF_000695815.1 Acanthisitta chloris
AAAGTTTTCGTGTTGGGCTCGTGTCCGCGGGTGATAACCGGAGCCGCGCGGGGAGCGCGGGGTCTGGCCGGGGGAACGGGCTGGGGTGGGATGTTGTCGGGAGGAGCAGCCGGGAGTGTGTCCGTGGGGTGCCCGGGGCTCCCCTCCAGCGCTGCCCTTGGACTCCTCTCTTATTTATCCCGGGCGATCCAGCCGTAATCCTTGTGCTTTCACATCAGATGTCACTTGTCCTTGCTCAGTTGCCGAGCCGTGTTGTCTCCTAACTTGCCTGACTCTCTGCAATGTGTGACCTTGATAACAATGTCTGTGTTCAAACTGGTGACAATCCCACCAGGGGCAAAGTCTCCATGGTGGTATATTTTGTATGCGTGTAAGCTCCCTATGGAACACTTCACCCTGTTTGCAGCACCTTTGAGAACAGTTTGTAAAGGAAAAACCTCTCTGTGTTGCCACTTGGCCCGAGCAGTGTTGATTATTCCCGTTCCAGGCTCTGCCGCTGTACGTGAGCCTCTCGCCGGGGAGAACAGGCTGGGACACAGCGGCTGGGGCAGCTGATACCGCTGATGTTGTTGCTCGCTGGGCAATCGCCAGGCGCTTGTGTGTGAGTGATTAGGAACACATCGCTTGTGGCAGGAGGAAGAGATGTCTGCGAGCTGCTCTCTGCTGCCTGCCTCTCGCTGCTGCTGTATCTGTGCCTTCCAAAACATCCTCCATGGATCCTGGCGTGCTGTTCCCAGCTCTGTGCCCAGCACGCAGTGGTTGGTGCAGCCTTTCCTGTTTGGGCAGCTCTGTCAGGGCTCTGTGTTGGCGGGCGCGCGCGCTCGGCTTCGCTTGTGAGAAACTGAAAGTACAGCACTGACCAGTTCGGGTTTTCTGAGCATTGCCAAAGATAATCTCCTGTCCTCGAGCAGGTGTTGTGAAGCAGAGGTTAAAGATTGCACAGGATAGGGATTAATCCTGGAGGGAGGAGTGGTTTGGTGTTTATTCATGAAGATTCCTGCAGGCTTATCTGAAGAAAACAAACACCAACCTTCCTCCCCCACTTTATTTTAAGGGTTAAACCTATGTTTTGCAGCATTCGAAATAAGGATTTAGTTAATTTAGGAGAACTTGAGCAGCTGGCTCTGGAGATGGGCAGTGTAGAGGGGATTTCTGCCCCAGTGAATCAGAAATGCAGTGGATAGGGGGGACTGATCCCCCTGTGCTCTGTGTGTGGCTGATCCCCCTGTGCTATCTGTGTGTGTGTCTGATCCCCCTGTGCTCTCTGCGTGTGCTGAGACATACCTCAGAACCCAAACATCCTGCTGTTAAATCTGCCAGTTCTGCCACGGTAACACAGGAGTGGACAGTTCACTTGGACCCAGTATCCCATATCTCCGTATCCCACACTGCAGTTTTGGAGAGCAGCTAAGGCTGTGTCTCAGCGCAGCACGCGCCTGCGCGTGGGCTCCTGTGCGCACACGCACGCTCGCAGCTCCGGCCTGCCACGGCACCAGATGAACTCTGGAGCTTTGGAAACAAATCGCTCTGTCCGTGGCAGCATTTGGCCTGCTGACACTGTGCTCTGCTGAACTGCAGGCGTACTTCCCGGCGCTGGCGCACCCTGGAGCTGGCAGTGGGGTTGTAGTGGCGTGGTGGTTTCAGAGTTCGGCTGGGTTTGACGTAAGCAGAACATTTCTTAGTTTCACCACTCGTGCTGCTGTGTGGTTCCTAGGAGGCAAGATGGGATACCTGAGGGGGGAGAAAAACCACGCTTCAGGTTGGTTTATTTAGCAGCATTCTTCCTGCTTCCTGTTGTGTGCTGTGAGGTGTTTTCTCCAAGGAGGGCTGGAGGGAAAGGGGAGGGGAAGCTCACAGTCCTAGCTGATTATTTTTGGTAGGAGGGGCAGGGAGTCATCTTTCCCAACATCCGAGGCTCATGGCGTTGTAACCCTGTTGGGTGATGTAACCCTGCCTTGAGTAACTTGGCTATTTTTGTGCTCTTACTACATCTTAAATTAGCGGCGTCGGTATTGCTGCCTAAAAGGCTGATCTCCCCTATTAATGGATGCCTGGATTAATAACATATCTGTTTATTGCTGACCTGCTGCTTATTTCGTGTGTAATAGGAAAAGTGGGGTCTCTCCAGACTGCTGAGTTTGCATAATAGCTGGACTGACAAACGGGTGCTTGTTGGGATGCTAAAAGAGCTGTGGAGGCTGATGTGAAACACGTATTTCCCTCCGAGTCTAATTAGGGCCGTGGGAGGAGAGAGCAGTGGTGGTGCAGCTCCAGCCTCCCACTGGCTTCCACACAAAACTGAAAGTATGACTCCTTCCCCCGCCTTCCTCCTCGCTCAAAGGAAAGGCCACGGTTCCCTAATGAAGCCGTGGTGAGCCGTTCTGTCCGTGGCACACTGTGATGAGTAAGTTGAATAGTGCATGGTGAGTAATCTCTCCTCATGACTCACAAAATATTTTCTGATGTTGACCTCTGTTTTTATGACTGCCCTGCTTAATCAGAGCTGAAGTGAGTGTGTCCCATTGTATGCTGTTTAACTCCTTGACTCCCACGTACCTGCCCCACGTTTTGCCTGTGTTGGGTTGTCAGAGAGCAGTGACACAGCATTAAAATCTTAATTGTGATATCAGGAGAGATACAGGCATGGATAAAGGATATGTTTGGGTGAGAGACCAGAGCTAATGAGTCTTGGGGGTCTTAAACAGGCCACTGCCAGTGGGGGATGGCATGTGTGTTCATACTTCAAATGTAGATATGCACAGCTTGGTACTCCTGATATCTGATGGATACCAGGGGTGAAGTCCCATTTAGTTCTAACACTTGTTTAAGTTTGTTCCCAAGAATTTCCTTAAAATGGTTTATTCCCTTGTCTCTGATGTTTACTATGGTTAAATCTGAATATGGATTAGGTTTTCACACTGTGATAAGCTCTGGCTGATCTGTGAGGTGTCTCAGGCTGTACTTTGAACTCCTCTTGATAAGCTGCTGCTTACAGTCCCAGTCTGCTGTGTGTGGGGGAGGGAAAAAGTGAAGTGAGATGTTGTGGGGTTTTGGTGAGGTTTTCTGTTTTGTTTTGTTATTTTTTACTTTGGATCAGCTCTCCAATCTGGTCTGTCAGGGTTCTGCTGATACACATCTGACACCAGTGAGGGACTGCTTACACACAGACCTGAACAACTGGAGGTTCAGAGCTGCTGAAGCTGATAATTGTCCCCAAAATCAATGTTTGCTGCACTGCAGCCTGCAAGTTGGTGAATGTGGAAAAGCCTGTTTGATGCTAGCACATCTGTCACAGAGAGGTCACTGTGGTTCATTCATCTCCTCTCCTTCAGGCTTGCACTGAACTTGCAGAGTGATCACAGTCAGTGTCAGTGCTGACACAGAGGGGACAGGAGGCACTGCCAGGTGATGAGGGCGGGCCTGGTGGTGGCTTTGAGTGGCTCATGCTGTTGTGGCACTGTGTTCTTCACCCAGCTGGCTGCAAGTGACTTGCTGCCTGTCATGTTCAGTAGTGTGCAAGACCTTTCAGGTTTCAGAATTAGACATCTGCCTGTCCTGCCATGCTCTGTGCCCCTGCTAGTGCTGAGTGGCCTTCCCCAAAAGACAAATGCAAGTCTCTGCATGTGTTGTGGTTCCCCCTCCCTATTTGACTTGTAAGGACCAGAGATTTGTGTTGTGATGGCACTTGGGAACTCCTCCTGCAGCCCAGGCTGCTGATGGGCAAGTCCTTGGGGATCCCAGTAGGGTGTAGAATTACAGAATGCCAGACTGGTTTGGGCTGGAAGGACCTTAAAGCTCATCATAGCTCATCCCTACTTATGGGCAGGGACACCTTCCACTAGCCCAGAGTGCTCCAAGCCCTATCCAACCTGGCCTGGAACACTCCCAGGGATGGAGCAGCCACAGCTGCTCTGTGCAGTTTGTGCCAGTTCCTCAACACCTTCACAGGGCAGGGAAGAATTATCTCCTACCGTGTTTTACTATAAGACCATTTCTTTATCCTCTGCCAATTTTGTTCCCATCTTTCAGCCTTTGTCTCTGTCCCAGGAGGGGACAGTCCTGCTTGTGCCATTGAGCACGTCTTACCAGAGTGAGGTGCCTCTGTCCTGAAATGCTGAAGATTGAACCTGCAAATTAGCAACTGGGACGGGAAGTCTGGCTTATCTCCTACCGTGTTTTACTATAAGACCATTTCTTTATCCTCTGCCAATTTTGTTCCCATCTTTCAGCCTTTGTCTCTGTCCCAGGAGGGGACAGTCCTGCTTGTGCCATTGAGCACGTCTTACCAGAGTGAGGTGCCTCTGTCCTGAAATGCTGAAGATTGAACCTGCAAATTAGCAACTGGGACGGGAAGTCTGGCTTGAATAATTCATTGATTTGTCTCTGTCCCTCCTTGTTGCTGTTGACTTTCCACTCAGCTGGAATGGCAAAAAATTCTTGTTGGCTAATTGAGTGTTGTCAGAACATCACTCTGCACCTCGAGAGGTGTGTGTGGCTGCTACTGGAAGTAATGAGGTACAAGCTTGGTACTGCTGGACTTTGTACAGGTTCGAGAGTGTGGTGTGTGTGTGTGTTTTGTTTTTTCCCCCCTTTCCCCTGCCTCTCATGATGCAGCTGATCCCATGCTGTCACCAGAGAAATGTGCTGTGCCACAGTCTCAGCCCAGTGGGGAGTGTCACCTTTGAGAGTAAAGATCAACGGTAGAGATGAATAACACCCGATCTGAGAATTTAATGCTGTTTTTGTGTGTGTCCCTCAGCTTTACTTGGAAGAGTTTTTCTGCTGGCTGGATTTGGCTTCCCAGACAGCAGGGTAGGTGTGAGAGCAGCTGAGTGCCCTAACATGGTACTGTGGATGAATTTGGGAAGGTCTTAACTGGGAGGTCAGTTGGTCCCTTGGGTTTGGCCCTGACCTGCTGACCTCCAGGCCAGTGCTGAGGGTGGTCCTGTGCCTCTTGCCTCCAGCCACTTGTTGTCTCCTGCGCACATTCAGCCCTTCCTTATTCCATGCTCCACTGCACTACATCGGGACGAGCTGATGGAAAGCAGCTTCATGTTTTGCACGTGGATGTGTTTTTTTGCTCCAGACTGTGCTGGAGGGAGAAGATGAGGTGCTAGGGGCAGGGTGAAGCCTCCCTTCGGCTGCAGTGTGGAGCTGCGTGTGAGGTGGCTCTGTGAACTGGATCACTGAAAATATCTGGGCTGGAAAAAACTGTTGCAGTGTTTTCCCAGCCGCCCCCTCCGCCCTGCTCTGTAATCTGACTCACGCTGCCTGCAGGCGGCCGGGCCGGTACAAAGGAGGGGGTGGCGACCAGGGGAAACTGCTGAGCTGACTTTGCCAGGCAAAGCCTCCTCACGCCCTGAGTAATCACCCAGAAATTCGGCAGCGGTGGCAGAGGTTAGGGGATTTTCTCTGGTTTGGTACATGCTGTTGATGCAGCTTGTTGGGAAATGTTTGTGGGGATGACTAATCACTTAGAGAAATTTCTCTTGTGAGGGAAAGGTTTGAAAACTTGAGCAGAGTTCTGATTTCTCAACGCCTTTGTACTCTCCCTAGGTCTAAAAACACCTGAGTGGGGAGAGGGAGTAGTGTAGAACTGGGCAATAAATGACTCAGTCATTTCAAAAGCACTTGGGTCTCTGCTGCCCAGCAAACCAACAGAAGCAAGTGGCAGGGTTGGCACAGTTGCATCATGTTTCTGTCCTTTCCTGCTGTCCCCCGTGCCAGAGGGACCCCAGTGAGGGGCTGAGGTGGCCTCCCAGGGCCAGGCAGACTGGGGCTGTACAGTGTTTAATTGTGCAGCACGTGGGGAGCACAGAAGAGCAGTTTGCTGCTGGGCTTTACCCTTTGAAGTCTGACTTGCCCTGAGTGACAATCGGTGCTTGTTTAGTTCTCAGACTGGCTTTTGTTCTGAGCTCTTACCCGCTGGATACAAGATAAATCATGAGTTCAGTTAACAGACGCTTTTTTTGCCTGGTGTTTCTGTGTGAAAAGTAGAAGTTGTTCTCTTGTTTTACATCTTAAGACCACACTAATTTTATTTTTTCATGAAACTGAATTACCTGAAAGGGAACTTGAAAAACAAAGTAGCTGTCCAAGATTGCTTGTTTATCCCCATTTTTTCCCATCAGCAGATGTTTGAGGATTAATATGCCAAAGTTCCAGCTCAGACAATTCCGATTTATCTACCTGAAAACTCACCCATCAGTTCCAGTCAGACAGAGCACTGAAAGCTTTCAGTGTGCCAAGGGAAATCCATGGCACCACATGCACTCCAACTCTTGTCCTTCATGGCAGCCTTAATATATATGGAGATGATTATCCTTTCAAGTCTCAGATATGGGACTGAATTATGTTCCCCCTGGGAATTTAGGCAAAATATCTTACCTCGTGGTATGTGAGATTTGTGTGGAATTTAATCACCCTTCTTCCCAGACATCCATATGTCTACTTTTGTAGTCTTCTTTCTTTTCCCCCTTTCACACTGCATTGCTTTTTTTCTTCCTGCTCTGAGTTAACCTTTAACTGTCTGATTAAATCTTTGCTCTGTAAGGACCAGGGCTGAGGTGGTTTTTTTCTTTGTTGCCTTAGTGTCTTTATCACAGATTGATAATCATAAAATGTCTCAATATATTTTTGCTTAATTTACTTTCTCCTTCCTGACAGAAGGAGAAAAAGTTCATATTAGGAATTGTGAACATAATTACCATGAAAATAAATATATTATTAAACACAAAACTAACTCTGAAGAGGAACAAGAAATAAAACTGAATATACAAAATTGGCCACATGCTGCTACAGGTATCAAATCTAGTAGGGACTATTTTTAGAGCATAGGAAGAGGGTGAGTATTTTACAGCAGGAAATGATGGTTTCATAGATGTGAACAGATCTGTGAGTAATGAAGAAGTTCCTGTTCAGAGTGTTTTGGTTTGTTTCATTTCATGACTGAATGAGAGTTTTCTAAAAATGTACACTGAAAGAACTTCTTAGTGTTGGATGAAAAATCTGAGGAACTACTGATGACAGGTAAATGAAGCTCTGGAAACTGGAACAAACCAAGCACTGCTTTTGTGAAGCTCTGTCTGCAGTGGCCATGGCCGTGCTCTGGGCTGGGAGGCTGTGCTGAGTCTTTCTAGGCCAGGTGTGAAGGAAGTTAGACCCCGGGGAGGAGGAATGTGAACTTGTGACAGGCTGGGGTCTGTGGTTTGTGAGGGCATCCGTGGCATGCAGGGCGCCGGATGCTTTCCTGGCTCCTGGGGGGAAGCTGCAGCTGCAGTAGCTCATGTTGCCTTTCTTGGTGTCTAGAGAAATGCTTATCATCCTGCCCAGATGGAGGGAAGTGAGGAGCATTAGAAAGGCACTTGTCCCACCAGCCTTCTGCAAGATTGATTGGCTTTTCCTAATCCATCTTTTTGATCTCTGCTAACCATCTTGTCTCCAGCTGTAACATCCTCTCCTTCGGATTTATGGATCACTGCCTGGGGAGAGAGCTGCCACTACAGGCAACGAAGCTGTTGTGTAAAACCAGGGGCTGGTGGCACTGACCTCTTTTGTTTTGTGTGTTAAATAGTTTGTATAGAGATCAGAATTTGGCAAATCCTAATGACTTCTGTTAATCCTTGAATCGAGTCAGTGTTCAGGACTTGTTAGCTGGAAGTGCTGGAAGTAGAATGGAAGCTAAACAGTCATTAAAAGGTGCACAAGTGTTACCATGGATTTATTTGTAACTGGATTGTTTGAGTTTTGGTTTTCACATTCATTTGGTGTGCAGTGGAGAGCTTGCCCTTGCCGGAGGTCTCTTCCTGCTGCTTTGCCAGTGCTTGACCACAGCTGCTTTGCACATTTGTGAAGAGCTGCTTTGGTCACTTGGCCTGTTTCTGGTGGGAGGAAGTTCAGAGTCAAACACTGAACTGGCTCTGCAAGGGTGAGGGATGGTTTGCTGTGGGACAGTTTAGTCTGGGCAGCCAAAGCTGCACTCAGAAATGCTCCAATAGAGAGAGGAGCTAAGGGGTTGTAAAGGTCTGTATGTCGTGCAGCTGATTGAGCAACTTTTTCAAGAATTCATCCAGTTTTTCAAACCTTTTATTTGCTGCTCAGCTTTGCGGGTTTTTTGAGCTACCTTTTTGCTACCTTTCCTGTGTAACACTGTGTAGATGATCAGATCTCATAAGAATCTTCCAGTGAGCATCACAAAATCCTAGAATGGTTTGGGTTGGAAAGGACATTAAAGCTCATCCAGTTTCACCCCCTGCTATGGGCAGGGACACCTTCCAACAGCCCAGGTTGCTCACAGCCCTGTCCAGCCTGGCCTTGAACACTTCTAGGGACGGAGCAGCCACAGCTTCTCTGGGCAACCTGTGCCAGTGCCTCATCACCCTCAGAGGGAACAATTTATTCTCAATATCTAACCTAAACCTACTGTCAGTTTGAAGCCACGTCCCCTTGTCCTGTTGCTGCAGTTCCTGCTCTACCCCAACCAGGTGCCCCTGGAGGAGGAGTGTGTAGGACTTAGTCTTCAGGGCAATCACACATCTTCACAAGTGACAGCTGGTGGTAAAAATGTAGCAAAGTCCAATTTTCACTTTACCTTGCTCTTGTAGCGTTCTGCAAAAAAATGTCTGATTTAGCTGTGTTTAATTAGCACTTTGGTACTTTGTAGAAGAGAGTTGTGCGTAGATAACTGAGCTGTGTCTGGTACTGATTGTGTCTGGTACTGATTGTGTCGTGCAGACTATGACCTCTCTGTCCCTGTAATATATACTATTGGGGCTGCTTTAATTTCCTTACACTGGAGGGAGAGTAAAATGTGTGAGTGCTACTGAGAACTTAAGAGCTCATAGAACCATAGAATATCCTGAGCTGGAAAGGACCCCCAAGAATCATCAGCCAAACTCCTGCCCTGCACAGCACAGCCCCAACAATCCACCATGTGCATGAGGACCTTGTCCGAACACTCCTTAAGCTCTGTCAGGCTTGAGGCTGTGACCACTGCCCTGGGGAGCTGTTCAAGTGCCTAGACACCCTCAGTTCTGGTCACATTGGTGATTTTTAAATTAGGGTTACCAAAGAAAGAGTACGATTGTAGAAAATGGTAATGCTTGCACTGAAATACATATTTGGAAAGAGCTTTTGAGCACTGTCTTATTTGGCCTTTAAATCGCCTATTAGGGCTTCTTGTATCTATAACATACAAAGAGTGTTTTTTATGAGGAGGTGAAGGAAAAGATCAAACTTCCAAATTTCTCTGTGGCCCAATCCACAGGGCCTGAAGGACAACAGGGGTTTGGTGTCTGTAGGAGGACTCATCTTGGGGGTGTGTGTGGCAGGTGCTGGGTACCTGGTGTGGCTCCTGGGCACTGCTGTGCTCCAGGTAACAGCAGTGGGTGTGTTCATGGCTCCAGACTCCCAACTCCTGTGAGTTGTAGGAACATGTGGATGGAGAAACCTGTTGTAAGAATGGGAACTGTGAGGCTGTTCAGTGCTGCTGGCTGGAGCTGTGCTCCACTGTTTGCCGTAGAAAGTTGGATTCTCTTTGAAGTGACTTTTGAGAAAGTGTCTGGTTGCTTTCTGGTCTTTTTTCCAATGAAATATCGTGGCAGAAACTGTTGAACTTTCTCTGGGAGCTCATGTTTCCATTTAAAACTGAAAATCAGGACTCTGAGAAGTTCAGCTGGAGTGGATTGACTGCAGCCAACTCAGTGTGTGTTTCGGTTTGGGGTTTTTATAAACCCATTGTGGATAGCTTTGGGCAGTCTCAATAATTACTACAGACTGCAAGTCTTTAAATACTTTCTGCATTAAAGAGATAAGGCCTTGTCTCATGAAAAGCTTCCATTTTTGTGGCTCAGAAGATTCCAAGGGCCTCTCAGATGACATAAATACAAGAACATTGCAGAAGTACAGCCTGGCCAGGGAGCAGCATATAGAGGGAAGGAGGGACAGAGAGGGAGCAGCCTGGAGTGGAACTGGAGGGTCAGTGGAGCTGCTCTTCATGACAGAAAGCACCGTGGCATCATCTCCTGACTGCACACAGAACACAGAGACTTCTGGAGCCTTGGCCAAAAGGCTTCTGCACACAGCATTCCATGATAGATAGCCAGGATGGGTAGCCAGGCTGCTGCAGGAGGCTCTTCCCCAGGAGCTTTTCCTGCCAAAGCACTGCGAGTGAGGGTGCAGGCACAGCGTAGAGCTCTGACTGCTGCCAGAGTCCAACACAACACTTGTACACCAGAGGGGTAGCTGCCAGCAGGGGTGGACCATGGGGCAGTGTAGCTGGGAAAAATAATACAATAAAACCAAACCAATTTTAAAAAACCTCCAGAACCCCCAAAACTTAAAACTGCATCTGAATTTGAGAGGCTTCAGGTCATCAATGAAGGTGCAGCGTTGGCTCTTGGCTGAGCAGTGTAAGGTTGGTGTCAGGCAGCTTGGACTGTAGCAGAGCCATTGAGAACCACCATCCATCCTCCCAACCTGCTGGATTCAGTGTTCATCCCCTGGGTCTGTAAAGTATCCAGGTTTAAGCTGGATTTAAGCTCCATGGTGTGTCTGCCACAAGCCAGAGCATCTGCTTGGAAGGCTGATGGCAGAGGCTGGCAGGAGCAGCCAGGGCTTTGGGTGAGGTTTCTATTCCACTTGGCTCTTGTTTGCTGAGGACTATCAGTGTCATAAGCAGTTTCATGAATACACATGTGCTGTTTATTGTCTATTTTTATTAAGTCTTACAACCATAGTGTTGAAATGGGGCTAGAAAGTTTTCTAAAGGGAAACTGCTCTGTATTCCCTTCAGATGTGTTCCTCTCTTCCCTCCTCCATTTTCCACGTCCATCTCTGCTTTGAAAAAGTGTTAGGAGATTATATTTGATTTTGTTTGCAGGACTTGCATGAGTCCTTGGGAGCTTGTCTGCTTGGCCAAAGTATGTTAGTTATAGAGTGTAGTAAACTTGGGAAGTGTTTCAACATGAGAAATTTAGCAGCAGTAGATGTGGAACTGTTTTTTATTTCATTATTCCTGAGATCAGAGGCCCCTTCTGGCTGGAGTTTCCACATGAGGTTGTGTTAGTAGACCACTTGCTTAAATTGGCTGGTCTGTTGTTGTAGATGTGAAGTGTGATTTATTATTATTATATCTTTTAATTGAATTTTCACTTTTTAACCCAAGACAAAGGAATCTTAATTAAACAGTTTTGGTAATTTATAAGGGTATTTTCTTAAGGACTTGCAGGACAAGGGGTTTCTCATGTGCTCTGCTAGCACTGCACCTGTCCAAACCAGCAGTGAGGAATAGAACTTCCTCAGAGAAAATGGTTCTGCCAGAATGAGCATGAATTCCCATTTCCAGTATAATGTGCTTATGTTGATAAAGCGTATTCCAACTATGCAGGAATACAATTTCCTGGGAGAGCTGGATCAGCCCAGGGGGCTCTGCTGTGATAATTCTGCATGTAGTGAAATGGGAACCTTTACAAGGGATGTTTATGGATGAGTTGCTGTCCTGGGCTGTTCTTCCACTTGGCAGATAAGAAACGAGAAGAAAGAAGTTCTCCTCCCTTGTGCACTCTCTTCAGTGCATCTGAAGGCAGAGAGAGCACACTCCCTTCTTTTCGATGTGCCCTGAGAGGCAGGAGCAGATTGTGGTTCAGTTCGTTCACTGGTTTCATGCCAAGGTTTATGAAGAGAGTCACTGGCCTGACATTCCCGAGTGACTGTTCAGTGGTGCTGTTGGTTTCTGTTGGGTTTGGCTGTCCCAGCCCATGCCTTAGGCTGGAGGAAGCACCTCCAGATCTGTTCTGTGATGTTTAGTGTGCTTTGTAGCATCAGCATGTTGTTATTAAGCATGGCCAAGGCAGCACTCAGCTTCTAGGCTTCTGTGTGTGCCGTCCCGAGTGTCCTGACCACTTTTATGTTGGCCTTTTCTCCTTTTTGATGTTGTAACTGAAATGTTTTTGATTTTCTTTGCTTAGTCTCTCTTGTGACTCTTAGATGTGGAGGTAACTTTTTGCTTTCAAAAATAAAAATTTTTTTTTTAGTGAAATAGGGCATGTTCCTTAATATCTTTAGTATGGAATCATGGAATGATTTGACTTGGAAGGACCATAAAGTTCATCTCATTCCACCCCCTGTTGTGGGCAGGGACACCTCCTACTAGCCCAGTTTGCTCCAAGCTGTGTCCAACCTGGCCTGGAATACTCCCAAGGGTGGAGTAGCCACAGCTGCTCTGGGCAACCTGTGCCAGTGCCTCAGCACCCTCACTGGGAAGAATTTCTTCCCAATAGCCCACCTAACCCTGCCCTCTGGCAGTGGGAAGCCATTTCCCCTTGTTTTGACACTATCTGCCCATATAAAAAGTCCCTCTCTCCTTTTTATAAGCCCCACTACGGTACTGGAAGGATGACAGACCTCAGAAATGTTTGCCTTTCTACCCCTCTGTCATGAGATGTTTAACCAGGTATCTAAAGAGCTGTGTACAAGTTTCTTGCAATGAGAACTTCTGCAGGCCTGGCTCATCCCAGGGTATAAACTGGTTATACAAGGGGAGATCTGTTTCCTCATGCAACTAGGAAAGCTTTGATACTAATTGAAAAAGCTTCTATTTGGCTTATATCATGTCCTTCCATGTCTTGAAGTAGAGATAATCCAGCTTCTTTCTGCTATCAGAACCATCAGCGTTGCTCTTCATCCATTCTCTTCCTTCCCCTGCCCCTAATCCTCTGCTTTGGTGCCTGTCCCTGCCCTTTGCTGTGGAATTTCCCCCAGTAACTACAGAAATGCCATTTCTGCAGCAGGAGACAAGGACAATGATTTGGGAGCTGAGTGCGCCTTTACACTTGTAGCTCTGGAAGGTCCTTAGATAGGTGACTCTTAATTAAAAGGTCAAAGCCACTTCCAGAAACAAATGTCTGCATATAAACTCAGCTCTGTGCAGATGAGCTCTGTTAACTGAGGCTGCATAGAACAATATGTAGAGGAACTCCGGTGCTTTCCCTAAATAGCATGATGCATACAAATGGAGCTCCAAGGGCTTTGTTAGCACAATTTTTGAATGATTTGCTAAACCCACTTGTGTTTCTGTTGCTCCTGAGTAAACTTCAAATTCAAAGCAACACACCCCTGTGCCTCAGCCTAGTGTCCATGATGCACAAGGTTTAATGTGGTTTGATTTTCAGCTCATGAAAACAGCTGCACATCCAGGCTCCTTTTCTGTGTGTGTATGTGTGTGCTCTGAGGGTGGTTTTGCATCACTGATATTTGCTCCTCCTGATTATTTGTTGCTTTATTTTAGAAAGCCATTCACTGTCCCAGAATCTCAGTGCCCATCTGGAGATGTGAGTGTGTGCCAGGTGCTGGGCCATGAAATCAGCTGTTCACTGTGGGACTTGCATCCAAGTACCTGCCACATCCCAATAATCCTCAAAGAGTTGCTGCTACAGAGTTCCTGATTGCAGAAAATGGCAAAGAAGTTAACATGAAGGAATTGTCATTCTACTTATCTTCTGCTACTCCATAGAAACCTGAAAATGTATTTCCTTAAGCCTGATTTTTTTCTTAGAGAGCTCATTTTGATGGGTTTAATGGCCTGGGTGGCAATCAAAGGCTCCTTTTCCAGTATGCTTGGCAGTTGTATTCCTAAAAATGTTGTGATTCCTATTATCTCTCTGGCAAACAGCACCTAATGCCTCTTTTCTTTTCATTGCAGGACAAACACCATGATGCTGCTCACGAAATCATTGAGACAATTCGGTGAGTGTTCAGTGCCCCATGGCTGGGCCCTGCCTGTGCCTCTGCACCCTGGGAAGGGCTGTCTGGGGACAGGACACAGAGCAGGGCAGCAGTCAGTGTTTAGCAGCTCTGAGTTATTTTCTGAGCTGAATTTGTTGCAGTACATAGCTCCCTGGCAAATATATCTTGTTTTATCTTGCTGTACTCCATTCTCTTCTGGACAGCATGAAAAATGAGTGCTGATGTTCGACTCCAGTGCTGGTGGAGTCTGTGTTCAAGTGTAGTGGCTTGTACTTTCCATTTCTGATGGCCACAACATACAGGGCTGTGCTAACTCAGTGTGTCAAAGGGATCTTTTATCAATGTAACTCCTGACAATCTGGTTTGGTTGGATTGTGTAAGGTGTAAGAGCAGTTTAGACACCACTCAGAGGAGAATATCCTTGCTGAGAGGTGAGTGGTCAGTGATAGTGTTTTGAGGTGCTGTAGGAAATGTCTTCTCCACATTCAGCTTTGTCAAATATAAGTATCAGCATTCCTTGGAAATGCTGCATGTGGGCATCACTTTTAATGTTAGATTGGCATCAGCCTTGGCTTTGGGTATTTTTAGACATGTTCAATGCATTTATCACCTCATTTTGAAGCTGTGGCATTTCAAGACCTTTATGCTCCTGCCGATGTCTACAGGCACCTTGCTGTTTATTCAGTACAAATGTGAACTGTTGCAGCTTTCCAGTGAGATTTTGTGATGTTTGCCTTACTCCCAGCAGCACTGTGAGCTTCCAGGGCTGCTGCACTGTCCTCTCTCCGTGTACAGCAGTGCCAGTCTAGAATTGAGACAAACAACTTAATTGGCACTACTTTCATTCACTATTTCTTTTCTCATTCCAGGTGGGTCTGTGAAGAAATACCAGATCTCAAGCTCGCTATGGAAAACTATGTTTTAATTGACTATGATACAAAAAGGTGAGAGGAATATTTTTGTCCCAGCAGGAGGACAGGCTGGCACTGTTTGTAGTGACCCCGTGTGTAACTGGTTATTCTTAGACATTACCAACTGAAGTTTTCTTTCAGAACTGGCTTCAGACTCTGCAGAGTTGTTTTGGTAGGAAATGTGAAACAGCATTATTGGCAAAGGCTGTTGGATTAAGGACATAATTGGAAACTCCACACAGCAGCGAGCTGAGTTCTGGTATATGTTGGAATTACTCGCTCCCAAACAATGATCAGTGTCTGCACCCTGGGCTGTGGCCAGAGAGGGAATCTGAATGGCAGTGAGGTTTCTACGTGTGTAGTAACTAAGAATTCCTGTTCAGAATGTGGCATGCCAGAGCTGTCAGTGCCCTGGCTGTGTGAGGCTCACCTTCCCCTTCCTCTTCTGCTCAGGACTGGGGCTAAATGGACTGCTCTGGGGGGTGGAGGTAAGCTAAAAAGTAGTGTTCATGCCAGACCTCTGGGCAGTTAGAGTCATTCTGAGATTCCTGTAGTTACATGTGAATTCCTATCCACAAATAGCTTACAATGAATGTCTACTATGTGGCATTCACCTCCAGGCTGGGAGAGGCAGATCCTCACCTGTGGTGTATCTCTGGTGGGGTCTGAGGTTCTGTGCTTGGATTTGGCTCTAATTACACTGGGAAAGGGGATGATACTCAAGCTGCAGTTTACAAAATCCTCCTTAGTTGCTTTCATGGCTAAGACTGAATTTGTCCAAGTCCACAACATAACTAGTTAGAATGAGGTTTACAGGTGAAACTGCTCTAATTAGAATTCTGGAATCTCCTGAGCTGGAAGGGTCCCCCGAGGATCATCAGTCCAACCCCTGCCCTGCACAGCACAGCACAGCCCCATGTGCCTGAGAGCAATTGGCCAAACACTCCTGGAGCTCTGTCAGGCTTGGGACTGTGACCACTGCCCAGGGGAGCTGTTCAGTGCCCTTGGGGGGGGGGGGGAACTTTTCCCTAATATCCAGCCTAACCCTCCCAAGCACTGGATACTTGTCTCATGCTCTCATGATCCTCCTCTCTCAGTTTTTAATTGTTTCATTGCAAGACTTGTTAGTTCCTCTCTTCCTCCTGAAAAATGCAAAAGGAGAAATCAGAGTTGAGCATCCCTTATCATCAAATCCATTAATTTGGATTTGTGGATTACTCACAGCAGCTGCAGTGCTGGAATTTTATTAGTTCTGGCATCCTCCCTGGCTGTGTTTGACTGGGGAGCATCAGTGTGGTCAGCAGCAATGCTGAATGAAAGAGAAACCCATCAGTGCCTCAAAGTCACACCCACTCGCGTTCCTGCAGCTTTTCAAGGAACTCATAAACCTGGAATTTTGGTAATGATTTCAGTCTTTTTTTTCCTTTGAAAAAATTTGTCAGGAAAATTACTTGTATCAGATGGAATATCCAGGGATGTGAGTGAGGAGCAGCAGGTTATGGAAACGCATGTGCTGTGCAACCAAAGCACGTTGCAGCCTCTCGCTCTGTCCCAGCATGGGAACAAGTACAGACAGCTGGAAGCTTGGAGTGGAATGGGCAGAACTCTTGGGAGAGGTGTCCTGGCCAGGGTAGTGGCACTGAGGGTCACAAGAGGCTGAAGTGTCCTTTCCTTTCTGATGTCCCCTGGTCATCAGGGGTCATTCAGCTTTGGGAATGGCCATGATTTAATTATGTCACTCCTGTAACCCCTTGTATTGTTTTTGCTGCTGCTTTGTGGGTCTGGTTATGTAACAGATGATGTTCCTAGGGATATCTTTTCTTCCCTGGCCTGAGATGAATTTATTTAATCCTCTCAGTGTTTGTCATTAAGGCATCTGTCTGGACTCACCATAATCCCACCCAGCCCATGGAGCAATCCATATGCTTTCCAATGGGTGACATTCTAGGTTGTGTCCTGGCTTTGGCTGCATTTTCAGTCCCAGAATTAATTGCTGACAAAATATCTGCTTGTCTCAGGACTGATTATCATGGAGAGATGATGGAAGAAAGGAGGAAAATGTACAGATGTCTTAAATTTATGTGCAGCTGAGAATATGGAAGATTATTGGGCTCTGAGAATACAGAACTTTAATTAACAGAAGGACTGAACTCAAAGTATGACTTGTAAAAAAGAAAATAATGTTATTTGTCATGTTCTGGGTGTACTGGGAATAGTTTTTAAAGGAAACAAAGTATTGAATCTATGTATGTAATTATATATTTTGAGGGAAACAAACCATAAATACCCACCTAACTGACAGGAAAGCCTAAGGTTGCACCTTCAAACCTGCCTGTTGTGGACTGACCCTGTGTTCTTCCCCCCCAGCTTTGAGAGCATGCAGAGGCTGTGTGACAAGTACAACCGAGCCATCGACAGCATCCATCAGCTGGTATGTATTCACCTCTGCTCCCTGCCACTGTTTTTATCTGCCTGCTTTGAGGTGTCCTGCCCCTCTGCTCAGCCCTGCTGAGGCACATCTGATGTGCTGTGTCCAGGTCTGGGCTCCCCAGGACAAAAGGGATGTGGGGCTTCTGGAGCAAGTCCAGGGGAGGCTGTGAGGATGCTGAAGGGACTGGAGCAGCTCTCTCCTGAGGACAGGCTGAAGGAGCTGGAGCTGTCCAGCCTCTGGAAGAGACAACTGTCTGTCAGTACCTGCGGGGAGGTGTCAGGCTGGATCAGGCTCTACTCTGTGGTACCCAGCAATAGGACAGGAGGCAACAGGCAGGAACTGATGCCCAGGAAGTTCCACATCAGCATGAGGAAGAACTTTCCTCTATGGTGACCAAGCACTGAACAGATTGCCCAGAGAGGTGTGCAGTCTCCTCACTGGAGATACTCCAGAACTATCTGGACACAATCCTGTGCCATGTGCTCTAGGATGGCCCTGCTTGGGCAGGGAGGTGGGACCAGATGACCCACTGTGATCCCTTCCAGCCTGACCCATCCTGTGCTTCTGTGGATCCACAGATAGTGAATAATGCCAGAAAGCAGTGACTGGCTCAGTGCTGGAATATGTTATCCTAGTTGTATCACCAATATCCAACACTTCCATTCTTTTGGAGGGCTTGAGTCTGATTTTAAACCTTACATTCTTGATCACACCTGGGCAGTCAGGAGTTAGTATTGGAGGGACATTCTTATAGGAAGAAAAGAAATGAAACCCCATTTTTTGTTCCCAAACTGCAGGTCTCTTAGCTGCTGCTCTTCACTGTGCACTTCTGGCACTGCTATTTTGGCACTTGGAAACAGCTGAGTTAGTTGAGGGGGAAGAAAAGGTTTCTCTGCATTTAGCACGTAGATGTTCCACAGGGATTTCTCATATAGATTTACTTCTGCATGGGGAAATCTGTGGCTTATGGGTACTTAAATAATCCATATGAACTCTCCTGTGTGTTGTGGAAGTGATCCATGGCTTAGGAATTTCCTTGCTGCTCTGTTCTGTGGAATCACTGGCTGAGGCAGAATGTAATCTCTTTTCAGACCCATTTAACGAGCTTTTTGGTTCTCTTACCCTTAGAAAAACTTGAACTGGAGGAAGCAAAAACATGGAACAATGAGTAATGTTACTATTCTCTTGAATTTGAAAGTACAGGTGGATTTTGTTCTGTGCTGTGTTCATGGGAACTGTTTGAAATGTGCAGTTTTGTGGCAACAAGGCTTTTTTCTGCCAGGATTTCCTGCATTTTGTGGGCCTGCAAATCCCTAAAACTTGTTCTTGTATGGATTTAGACACTTTCATGTGTGTGTTGGTGAACAGCTAAACAGCGGAAGATATTCAGCATTTGCAGTTGCTGCTGAACTGGCAAACCTGATTGGTTTCCTGTTCTTCTTGCCATCTGAATCCCAGCACAGGAATGTTTAGGGAGGGATTCTGCAGTTACCCTTTTTTGTTTGTTTTTTTCTTATGAAGGGGAGAGATAAATGTTTTTAAAGATTGTCAACTTTCCTGCTTAGGAGAAGTTTTTTTCTGAAGAAGAGAGGAAAATTGATTTCCATCTCTTTCCTGCCACTCCCTGTTGGAGTACATCTGATCCTGCCCCTCTGACAGCTCCTGCAGGGAACTTAAACTGCTTAAACCTTCCACCAGAGCAGGTTGCTCAAGGCTTTGTCCAGCCTGGCTTTGAACACTGCCAGGGTTGGGGCATCCACAGCCTCCCTGGGCAACCTGTGCCAGTGTCTCACCACCTTCATAGGAAACATGGTGGACTCCCAGAGTGATTTGGATTGAAGGGACCTTAAAAATCATCCAGTCCCACCCCCTGCCGTGGGCAGGGGCACCTTCCACTAGCCCAGGTTGCTCCAAGCCCTGTCCAGCCTGGCCTGGAACACTCCAAGGATGGCACAGCCACAGCTGCTCTGGGCAACCTGTACCAGTGCCTCAGCACCTGACAGGGAAGAATTCCTTCCCAATATCCCATCCGTCCCTGCCCTCTGGCACTGGGAAGCCATTCCCGGTGTCCTGCCCCTCCAGGCCCTTGTCCCAAGTCCCTCTGCAGCTCTCCTGGAGCCCCTTTAGGCACTGGAAGGAGCTTTAAGGTGTCCCTGGAGCTTCTCTTCCCCAAGCTGAACACCCCCAGCGTTCCCAGCCTGGCTCCATGGCAGAGCTGCTCCAGCCCTCGTATTGGCATCGTTCACTGTTTGTATCATTCCCAGCCCAGCCTGGGAGAGGAGCTGGGAGGGGATTTCCCTCATTTCTCCCTTGTGCCAGTGCAGTGTTGGTTTGGTTCCATTTACTTGTCCACACATTGCTTCCCACCTGGTTCCTGCTCTGTCCCCTCAGTGGAAGGGAACGACACAGCCGATGAAGCTGAACACTCGTCCCTCCAACGGGCTCCTCCGGCACATCCTGCAGCAGGTCTACAACCACTCGGTCACTGATCCAGAGAAGCTCAACAACTATGAGCCCTTTTCCCCCGAGGTCTATGGAGAAACTTCCTTTGACTTAGTGGCCCAAATGATTGATGAAATTAAAATGACAGAGGATGATTTGTTCGTTGACTTGGGCAGTGGTAAGTGACCAATAGCTTCAGTGGCTTCTGTTTTTGTTTATGTTTTTCCTTTTCTTTATAACAAATCATATTTGAGGAACAAACCAGGACTAAGGATTGGCTTACAGGAGAAGCATCTTTTCTAGATAATCCCCAAAGATGCTTCTGCTTCTTATGACGTGATTCAATGGACCAAACAGACATCCCAGGCATTCTTCTCTGGTGATGTTAGTGAAATATCAGCTTACAAATGCAATAAACCCTTGACACAGAACTCCTGGTGTCTGTGCTACTGGTGGATGCACTTATAAAACAAGAAACAATATTAAAAATGATACTTGGAAGATAAAGTTCTATTCCTAAGGATTTATCTCAGTAGATTCCCTTAATTCCCTTCATATTTGAAAATGCAATTTCTTGGCCCTTCCCATGTAAACACTCAGTGTGGAATCTGAAAATGAAGTGGATTTTGCCTTTGACATATTTGTCTGTGTGTCCAAAAAGACTTTATGGTTCTCTTTAACAGTTGGCTTGTGAGACCCCACAAAGTCTAACCCACAACTGCAACAGGTTAAGGTTTTAAGAGAAAATAGATATTTCTAGTTGGTGAGGAAACCAGATACGAGTCAAGCACATGTGGAAAAGAGGTATTAAGTAAGAAGATGATGCTCTTTTTCCTGGTAAAATCTGGTTCAGAGCAGGAAAGGAGTAGTAAGAATTTCTCCTCTTACTGGATGGGTTGTAAAGTTTTGGATCAAGTATGTTTGGGGTTTGTTGCTGGTGTGGTACAGGACTTGTGGGGGAAAATAGTATTTAAAAACATGTTTTAAATTTAAATCCAGCAGGATTGTCATTCCCATGAAACTTGTATTTCCAGTCAGGGTCTCTGGTGGTTTAAAAGCAAACCAGTGAGAGACTCCAAGTCAGAAATACAATTTAATAGGAAAAACAAAACAACAAATGTAACAGTACAAAAAGAAACCACTGACAGAGTCAGAAAGTGACCTGGCACCCTGTCAGTCAGGGTGTTGGCAGTAGTCCAATGAAATGGTGGCTGCATCCTCCTGGAGTGATGGGTCTGTTGAGGGCAGTGATCCCGCAGATGTGCTCCTCTCCCGAAGGTGCAGCGGCAGCTCTTGTCCTCTGGGAATCCAGCAGGCAAAGGGCATCTGTGCTGCTCCAAACCCAGCTTATATCCCTGTGGGAATGCTTGGCTCCCCCCATGGGGTGAAGCATCTGACAATAGGACGATGTAACACTCTGCATGCATTGGGTCCCTGACAGCCCATTGAACAGAGACAGCCCCTGAGGGAGCCATGAGGGACTAGAGAGAACCATCACTGCCCCTACCTGCTTTAACAGCTTGTGGAGAGGAGAATAGAATACATACCACGGGTTACCCCCACACTGCAGCCCAGGACAGGCTCCCTCAGTGATTTTCTTTTCTTAGACCCCTTCTTCCCTCAGTGGGGCTTGTCTGACATTTCCTGTCAGTGGCTGATGTTCAGATGAGCCATTTAGAAAGGCATGAGATCTGACAAACTCTTTACCATCTGGAAGAAGCAAAAATTCCATAGATGCTCTCAATTGTTTGTTCAGGAAGGTTAAAGATCATATCTGAAATCCCATAGTGCTGCTGTTGAGTAACAGGCTCAAACCTTAGATACTTTTACCTGCTCTCATCAGGAATAAATCAGGTATTTCTTGTTCACCTCTGCACTCTGATCTTGGAGCCTGAGCAGCACAAGGAGCTGAGATTGACACTGGAGTGTGTGTCACAGCTGAGCCATGGGCAGAGTCCGTGTGGGAACTGTCAGACATGAGGGAGTTGAAATCGTTCCCTGTAGCTCAGTTCCACACATTATCTGCTTTGCCCTGTAGCCCTTTGCTATAACTCTTCTCTTCCCTTGCAGTGGTTTCTGCTGAAACTTATTCTCAGGTTAGGTGTGTTTCCCCTGCAGGTGTGGGTCAGGTGGTGCTTCAGGTGGCTGCAGCCACAAACTGCAAACATCACTATGGAGTGGAGAAAGCTGATATTCCAGCCAAATATGCTGAGGTGAGTTGGGAGTGAGGGCTGTGCAGTAACTCAGTGGTGGAGGATGACAAGTGTGAGGCAGGAGGGAAAACAGAGTCTGAGTCCAGCTTGATTCTGCTTCTCAGGTCAGACAGACCTGGAGCACAGCATGCTTGGGGAAAGGAGTGTGTGCCTAGTCTGGAGTGCACAGAAGGAAACGTTAGCATCTTTCTGTGCTGCTTCCAGGCCCTGAAAGCTGTTTCAACAGGAATGACAAAGGGCTTGTTCAAAAGGAAGCACAGTGCAAGCTTCACCCAAACACCTGCAATTATTCTGTGTGTGGGAAGGCTCTGATACAGCTTCAAGAGGCCACAGCAGCATTCAGCAAATCTAGGAATAAATTCAGCAAACGAATAGTTTTTAAATATTTTCAAGGTCATGTTTCTGCTTATGATTGTGATTCCCCTTTTTGGTGTCCTACAGCTGAAGTTCAGCTTAGCTATAAAACTGTCACAGGCTCATGGATGAGGTCTGTCTTGGATGTTGGTTCATAACTGCTTAGGAGGTACGTAAATGAAACAAACCATAAAATGGTTTTAAGCTGAAGAGGGAAGGATTAGATTAGATACTAGGAAGAAATACTTTACTCTAAGGATGGTGAGGCACTGGCACAGGTTGCCCAGAGCAGCTGTGGGCTACCCATCCCTAGAAGCATTCAAGGCCAGGTTGGACAGGGCTTGGAGCAACCTGGGCTGGTGGAAGGTGTCCCTGCCCATGACAGGGGGTGGAACTGGATGATTTTTAAGGTGCCTTCCAGCCCAGCCCAGTCTGTGGTTCTGTGATATGTTCAGTCAGAAAGGTTTCTCTGCGCTACCTCTAGTTCTGTGCCAATGGGACACACAAAGATAATGAGTTCCAAGGCAAATGAGCTACAAGCACACAGTAAAGGTTAGTCATGCCTTACCATGAGGAGTTTACTTTCTTCAGTAGACTGAATGAAAACTTATCCCTCTGTATTGTCAAAACACACTGACTCAGCCTGTACAGGCTGGAAAATTATACCTCATGGAGGGAGAGGGAAAATAAAATTCCTTGATCCTCCTTTTCAGTGGTGTGGACAGAAAAGCATAAACACAGAGCTGAGGAGGATCAGACAAGGCTCTACAATTCCGTTTTGTTTCCCCTGCCATGACCCAGTGGAAGTTTCCAGCTGGAGGGCTCTGCAGTCCTCTTTGTGAGTGTCCTGGTTTTGTCAGGGACCACTTGCAGGGCCTGGAATCTCCTCTGTGTTTACTATTAAAGCTCAGTGTTAAGGAGGCAAAGTGAAATTTTCTCTTTCACTAATACCCCTTCATGCTTCTGTACAAACACAAGGCTTTAGTGAAAGCAGCAAACAAAAAAATGACCCACAAATTGAGATTTAGGAGCATTAACTCCAGGGGCACCTTCAGCTTCAGAAACACACCAGGATTTCAGGAGATTACTGGGGGAACAAAATACTCTGCATTATTCTTCTGGTTACAGACAACATCGTGTCAGCTTTAACAACCAAACAGCTGCTGCAGTCAGAATGGTGAAGCTGCCTGAGTGCAGCACATCTGCCTCATGCCTGTGGCAGGGACCAGTTTTCCTCCAAGCATTTGTGGAAGGTCTTGGATTAGGTTTCTAGTTAAGTTTGGCTTGGTAACGCATCTCTGGGTACTATGATAATTATTGCAGGTGATTTTGAAAAGCTTCAGTGAAAGAGGAAGAATGTTATGGATTTGTTTTAGTGAAGTTGTCTTAAAAAAGAATTTAAAATGTAAATGCATATGAAAAAACTGAGGATTTTTTAGTTATCCTACTAAGCATTGGAGTGCTCTGGAAACAGAGGGAGTTTGAAAACACATCTGTCAGCACACACACTTTTGTTGACCTGCTGAGGGAGGTCTCACCATCTCCAAGCTGGCAGTGAAGTCTCGGTTTTGGCCGGGCTTCTCTCGCAGTATCGCAGACTCGTTGAGGTTGGAAGAGGTCACCTAATCTAACCGTCTAATTACCTCTGGAGATCATCTAATCCAACCCCCTGCCCAGGCAGGGTCTCCAAGGGCAGGTGACACAGGAATGTGTCCAGGTGGGTTTGGAATGTCTCCAGAGAGGGAGACTCTTCCTTATATTCTTTCCCTGCCACCTACAAATTTGGGCCAAATCCTAAAGACTATTTTTTCCCCAGTCTTCCAAGCCCCTTGAGTTTTTTAAGACAACTTGTCCAGCATGTTGTACAGGTGTAACAGAAATGCTTCCCCTTTTCCTTTTCCCCCCCTTCCTAATGGTCATTAAGAAAGTCTTCTCCCTGGTTAATCACTTTCCAGTGAAGAAATACATGTACATGTACAATAGGAACCCATGGGGTGTTTTGAAAACACGTTGTTTATGCTTCTCCTACCCCTTTCCTATGGTCAGGGATGAGGCTGGATGGATCAGGGATGTTCCCTAACTTCCCTGGGTGCTCTCTGATGCCATGACCTGTGCTGCACGGGGCCAGTGTGTCAGCTGGGGCCAAGCTGCCGTACGTGTGGTGATGAGATGTGTGCGGAACCCAAGTGTTTGCTGTGCGGGTTTGGTTCCTCTCTCCTCTCTTTGGGCAATGGAAAACTGATGCCAACTCCCTGGATGGGCAGCAGCAGCCTTCCATCCTCTGCAGCCCTGGGCTGCTCCCTGGATGGGCAGGAGCAGCCTTCCATCCTCTGCAGCCCTGGGCTGTCTGGATGTAGTTTGAAGCATTCCTGGTTGCTCTGGGAAGTGGGATGTTCCCTCTGGGTGCTGCTGGGATGCTTTGCATTCGGCTTTCTCATTTACTCCAGCAGAACTGGTTTCCTCCTGTTTGTCCCTTTGCTGTCTTGGCTTAGGCTGTGCTGCATCTCTCCCACTCCCTGTGGGATTATGTGCCATAACTCAAGAGCTGCTTAAGATTGTGCTGTTTTTAGTGCTGAGCAGTGTGAGTGCCTCACTTATAACATGGAATGTCCATGGAAAGGGGGAGGGATGAGGATTCCAGCTCTGCCTTTGCCCTAATGAAGCAAAGGTTTGTGATTTTTAAGGAAACTTAACAGCAGTAGCTCTCTGTCTGCCTGTCCTTGGGGTGGTGTTGGCAAAACACCTCCAACCAACCCAACCAGACAGGAGTCTCATGGGTCAGTGAGCACCATTGGGAGCTCTGCCTCCATTACTGTGATGGAATTGGTAATATGATATGTCTTAATAGCTGTTTTGTTTTTCCTCCTTCTTCTAGACCATGGACAGAGAGTTCAGAAAATGGATGAAATGGTATGGGAAAAAACATGCAGAATACACAGTGAGTGAAACAGCTGAAAATCCTGTGATCCATGTACAGTTTGGGAAGTCCTCTCCAGCCTTTCCCTAGCCACCTGCAGTGTGAGCCACAGTTAGTCTGGATTTGGAAAGACTTGGAATGAGATGCTCTGAGGGTTGAGCTAGGGCAGGAGGAGGAAAAGGGTCATCATGGGGCATCTCGGTGTCTGGGGCAAGGGACACAGTGAACTACCTTCACATTTCCTCCCAGTGTTACTGAGTCTTTGTGCATGTTTTGCTCTCTGTAACGACAGTGGGAAGCATGTGCAAATCCAGGTACTGTCCTGTGCCATTCCTTCCCCTTTTACCTTTTCTCCCCCTTCCTAATGATCGTCAATAAATCCATGGAGGAAATACGTGTACAATAGGAATCCATGGGGTGTTCTGAGAATACATGTGTTTGTGCTTCTCCTGCCCCTTTCCTATGGTCAGGGAAGAGGCTGGCTGAATCAGAGATGTTCCCTAATTTCCCAGACAAGCTGGATTGCTTTTCTGCTGAGCAGTTGCAGCTGGCCATGTGTATTGCAACAAAGTGTGAGCAAGGGTTTGGGGAACTTCCTTCATTTCTCTGTTGTACAGAGCCTTTCTTGCCATGTTCCTAGAATGGTATGAACCACATGGCTTCAACATTCCAGCAGTGTGGGATCATGTGGCAGGTTGTAGTTGAGCAGCCTTTATTTCCCAGTTCCCTGTGCTGGGATCCTTGGTGCTCCTCAGAGGGCTCATCTTGCAGTGAAGGTTGCTTCAGCTCTCCTGTTGGAAAGCAAGCTCAAAAGGTGATGGTTCCACCTGTCTCTGAGCACTTTCTTCCTGGCATTCCTGTATAGCATGATTCCCTTCTGAGGGATGCTGGGCCTGCTAAGGGACTGGTTTGCAGCAGGATTGATATCAGGCTGCTAATTCCTTCCTGCTGTGGAAGCACTGGAAATGCTTTACTTATTCTGGAGTGGCCATATGGCATTTTTCCGTTGTGTCACCCAGCTGGCATGACATGAAAGGAATTATTCCTGAGGATACTCTGCTCTGAGCTGGGTAATTTAAAGAAAAGGAGAGGACTTGGACTAAAATATTGGAAGCATATTGCTTGCCTTGGGCAGCATTTCCATCTTGAGCATTCCCAGTGACAGAGGCTGCTGCTAGATTGAAACAAAGCTACTTATTTTTGCAAGGTTCTTCGGCTTTTATGACTCTGTTTGCTGCACTGCTTAGAGGAAAAATTCCTGTGAATGTGCAGTCTGGGTTTTTTGGCAAGAGTTAAACACTTGCAACACTACTTGGCTTAAGGTTTCCTGTCACCTTGGAGTGATGCTTGAACACAGATTTTGATCTAAATAAAAGCTGTGATTTACTTTTGTTTATTATTTAGGTTTTATTCATCAAACATCCCAGACTTTTGCGAGATAGTTTATTTGCTTTAGTGACTCCTTAGCAGCATCTGCTATAGGTGACTTGTTAGAGCAAACTTGTCTCATGGTGCAGCTGGAATGCACGGGAAGGCATGGAATGAAAAACCTGGTGTCTGCCTCTCTGGAAACCAACTTTGTCCCTGCAAAATGGTTAGTGAGGTCCCAAAATTCCAAATGTTGGAGGCAAAATAAGCACAAGTTGAAATAGTCTGTCATCAGCAGAGCTTAACTGGTGAATTCCACTGTAGTGGTACAAGCAGTCAGATGAAAAATAAATATTTTGAGAAGAATCAAGTGCTGGAGGAGAGGAACTTGGCAGGAATTCAGTGGGAGGAATCTGGGATCCCACCTGCAGCTCTGGCTGAACAATGAGGATGGTGGTTCTGACTTGCTCTAAGAGTAAGGACTGTGGAGCATGAGGCAGCAATAAATCCTGGAGTTGCCCTGCAGGGTTCTGCTGGGGTTTAAATTAGTTTAACAGCCAAGAGCTCACTGCAATTACCATTTTCTGGTACAAATGGAGTTTTGGTTTCTCTCTGCAAAGTGATCTGCTGCAAAGGTAACTTCAGCAAAGTGTACTGTGTTTGTTTGGGCTTGTGCAGCTCAACAATTTCTTCTTGCTTGGACAGTGATTGTCTCTGTCGCTTTTCACCATCTCCAGCTTTACCACATGGTCTGAGCTTCCTGACAAATATTTTTATGGCCTTTTGCAGAAGTCCAAAGCTCTGTCAGAACCTAATTCTGTTTTTGCAACCTGCCCCAAATCCTGCCGACAGGATTTCTTCAGATTACTATTCAAAGAAAATTGATAGGAATGTAAACAAACAAACCCACCAAAACCCTCTCAAACCCAATGAATTTATATTTCAAAAGCCTTGGACCCAAGGGCAATCACTGTTGCCTCACCACATTGCTCTGCAGCCTTCAGATTCACTCCTTTGCCTTCCCAGCTGGAATAGTCAGAATTTAAGATAACCCTGACTGTCCAGGTGTATTGCTGTCCCATTTTGCCCACAATTACAGAACAAGGTCTCTCTTGAGCAATGGTTCCATGGAGAATTGAAAGCCTCATATACATTTAGGTGTTCAGTGAAGCAGAACATGATTGTGTAGCCACTTTGATAACTGCACATTAAACTTCTCCATTAGCTATTGGTGAAGTGTCCTGAGGCATGTTGGGTGCCCAAGGCTGCTGCAGAGCTGCAGGTGGGTCATCCCTGCAGCTGGAGAGAGGGAAGATCCATCTGGGCATGAGTGGGAGAAAGGTTATTTATCATTCTTTGGCTTGTAAATCTCCTGATCTCCAGCTGTTGTAGGTCATCATGTCTAATAATCCTGTTAAATGAATGCACATCCCTGGGCAGTGGTTGTGGATGTCCAATTCCTGCTCACTTAGGGAAAAATAATTTTCTTTGCTGGTCTCCTCTCCTGCATTTGGAGGGAAGGCATCCTCTTTCCATAGAGCTTTTTCATCAGCTTCGTCTGCTTCAGCTTTCTGGACTAGAATGTCCCAATTCAACACATCTCACTTCATTTCGACACTTTTATCTTCTTATTTCTCTTCCATAGAACTGAGAAGTTTCCAAGATTAGCCTCACCCCATTCTTTTCAAGAAAAATTGTCTGAAGGAAGCACGAGACTGTGAAGACCATTAGGCCTAGCTAATTAGAGAGTCTTTCTTGGGGAATTCCAGCATATATGCAGCCACCAAATTAAAACTTGCTATTGCAATTAAGAGACAGATGGATTTCATGGGTTCTGACCGTAAATATCCTCATGTGGCCTCAAAATCAGAGCCATCTCCAGGTATCTGGGGCAAGAGGCTGAGATTACTGTGTGACAGAGTTTTTCTTCCTGGGCTTCCCTTGAAGGAAGTTTTTGGGTGTCCTTAGTGCCAACAACCTGTTGTAGCCTGTGAGGGGAAAAGTGTTCCCCAGGAGTAGCTCAGAGCATCAGGGATTGGTGCAGCCCCACATTGGACTGTGCAGAGGACAAGGATTTGTTTTGTATTTGTTTACTCAGGGTTGTTATAGCAGAATTCCTGCCCTGCTCCATAACAGCTCATTGTGGCAGGAGGTGGCAAACAGCTTCAGACTGAGTGCAGGAGACACAGGTCAGTGTTGCTCAGGGTGGATTTTGGCTGGATGGACACCTCTGGCACAGATGCTGTCTGCTTGGAGGAAACCCCAGGAGCTGTGTGGTTCAGCCCTGTGGAGTGAAGGTGATTTGGGCGTGGATCAGTGGAAGCCTGGCTCTGCAAGCTTCTAGGCTTGTCTCTGCCTGTGTTTGGGGTTCCTGTTAGGATAGTTTTCTGGGAAATCTCAGTTCTGAGCAAAAGCAAAAGGCAGCGAGGCTCAGAAAAGGCCTAGAGCACATGAGTGAGGGTTAAGGGAATTGGGTTAGCCTTGAGAAGAGCCTCGGGGGTGACCTCATGGCTCTCTACAGCTCCCTGACAGGGTTGGAGAGAGGTGAGGGATGTTTCTCCTGCTGTTGCTGCAGGGAGAGGACTAGAGGAACTGGCCTTGAGCTGAGCCAGGGCAGAGTCAGAGGAGATGTTAGGAAACATGTGTCCCTGTTAGGGTGTTCAGGCACTGGGATATTGCCCAGGGAGGTGGTGGAGTTGCCATCTCTGGAGGTGTTTAAGAGGTGTCTGGGTCTGGCACTGGAGGGTTTAGGGGTTACAGCAGTGACAGGTTAATGGCTGGACTTGATGGTCTCGGAGGTCTCCTCCGAGCTGGATGATTCTATTCTATGATTTCTGTAGGATTCTCATTGCCTCTTGCTGCCCAGTACCAGCTGCTGGTTTGTGGGGTCACTGACATCACCTCTACCTTCAGACTTCATTGCTACCCAGAACTTCATTGCTCAGGGAGGGACACTCCAGCTGTTTGTTCCAGCTATTTTTGCCTG
>NW_008660720.1:29412-57701 GCF_000695815.1 Acanthisitta chloris
CAAATGTCCCCTGTGGCTTGGAAATGCTGCCACAGTTTGGAGGTTTGGCTTCATGCCTCCAGTTCTTTTGGAAAAGAACAGGAAGCTAAAAATAACCATGTGTACTTTTCCAGGCAGAAATGCCTAGTTTTTGTGAGCCAGCCATGTGCTTGCGTGGAGGCGGCTGCAGTGAGGCAACTGCCTGTGAATTTATGGCTCTGTGGAGCTGCTCAGAGTGTTAGCAGAGAGACTCCCAGGCCAGCACTGGGGTGAGTGCCCAACCCTCCTCTACAGCACAGAGCCTGACCTTCCCAAATTGCTGCTCTGCTCCTTTGCTGAACACACACCCGTGAATACTGACTGGCCTCTGCCTCTGGCTGCCTCCCCCCAGGCAGTGACTTGCTGGTTTTCATGGAGCTGCAGGAAGAGTTACAGGAATTAGGTGCTGTTGCGTATTTCTGCAGTTTCTGCTTGTAAAACCTGAATAAAAACCTGGTTTGGCTTCTAAATTTAGCAGCAATGCAGGCACAGCTCTGAAGAGATTTCTCTGAGCTAATTATCCTGTTCGGTAAAGCATCTCCTGCATTGTCTAAGCAGATGAAAATATCTGTGTTACAGATGGTTCCTTCCATTCATTATTCACTAAGGAGATTAAGCTTCCAAGAGAGAGGAGGAACAGGCTGGGGGTGGGGACACTGATGGGAAGAGGCTGAGTGTGTCCCTGTAGCTGTCGCTGAATGGACACATCACCAATCATGGACCATGTTCTACTGGTTCAGCTGCTGTTGCCCTTGGCCAGGGATTGAGTTTCCTTACCAGTTCCTGTTTCACGCTAAAAATTACTCTAAACCACAGAGCTGTCTTTGGATTTTGGGGGGAATTTTTTTGGATTTCCTGTGTCAGTGATGGGGAAGGACCTACTTTGCTCCTTTTAGGGTGTAATGCATTGATCACTGCCCCCAGGTACAGTGGGTGAAGCTAATCATGGGTCAACTCTGTGCTCTGTTTGAGGGTAGAAGATCCAGGAATCTCTGCCTTGCTTCCAGAGGGGAAAATAGCCAATTTTCTCCCATCCACAGCTGACCATGTGGTTATTTCAGTACTCCAGTGTTTTTCCTGGAGAGATTTTCCCCTCAACCCTTGGCTGAGCATGAGCTGGGGAAGCAGTGCCATACAAGAATAGCTGTGTTTGAGCAGGACTGTGGTTCATTTGAATTGATAAATGGCTCCAGCTAGCACAAATGTTCAGCCTCCACATGTGATATCAGGTTAAAAAGTGGAGGTTTGGGTTATAACTGCTTCTGACCACACAGGCAGGACAAACACACAGGGAAACTGGACCCAAATGAAGCCTAACAGCCATTTGGGTTAGATTTCAAGACCTTTATATGAAGCTTAGCATTTCAAAATCATTTCATGTTAGGCTGGTTCTTTGTTCCCTTGCAGACTGTGACTTTAGGATCAGCCTTCCTGGTTCTTCAAATGGATTTCTTTCATCTGTTAGTATATGAAACCCGTGGAGAGGTTAGGAACCGGTGGTGTGGAGGATGAGATGGAGAAACTGACTTGCAAAAGGTGTTGTAGAATAAATCCAGTTACCTGTCATGTGGGTTTGCTTCAACTGTGCCTTGGTTAGTCAACCGTGAAACTGTTCACTACAAGAACAGATAGACTTTGAGACTAAATTATCTCTTAAAATTAATCTAGAAATGATCTCCACTCACATACAGAACTCTAGAAAAACTGTTACCAAATATGAGGTGAGAAAAACTCTTCTTAGAACTGTTTTGATTGAACTTCTAGTTTAGCTTTTGACAATACCCAGTAGGATGGTATTGAGTTGGATCTTTAAGGTCAGACTCCCAACACAGCCTTTGTTTTGACTTCAGTCTCTAACACTTAAGGCTGTTGACAAACTTCTTCACCCCTTGCCCAAAAAACCTCAGTGTTCACTTTTCTCAGCCTTCTTGTGTAGCAGCAGGGCATTTGGCCTTCTGATTTTTGCTCTCCTCTTATCTTCCTCCCCCAACCCTCCTTCTGCCTGACTTGTGGCGCAGCAAACCAGCCCGTGGATTCCTCCCTCATTTCCAAAGCATCACTGAGCAAACATTAATCTGTGGAGGAGTTTTGTGTTAACCTTGGTGTGGTTTAATCAGAAAGGTTCTGCATAAGTCACTGAAGGCTTAATTGTATTTATTTTCAAATAAGGCCTTTATGTTACTTCATTTCCAACTTAAAAGTGTTAGAAGCAGTCAAGACATACTTAGCCCCAGAGAAAATGAGCTGCTTGTGTGTTCAGGGCAGCAAGAGCCTGAACTCAGAGTTTGCAGCGGGAGCTGTGCCTGATCTGTGCTCAGCTCCCTGTGCTGTGGGAGGTGACTGAGCCAGCAGGGCCTAGGAGGCATTTGCTGATCAGCTCTGGTGTGTGTGCCAGCACTGCTGGTTGTCCCATGGAGGACAGACTTCATGGGACATCAGTGATGCCCAGACAGCCTTTCCCTGTCCTCCATGCAGGAGAACAGCTGAGGGTGGGAGCAAGGAGGGATGAACTTCTGGGACCTGAGGAATGAGCTCTCAGCTCTGCCTGCTTCATCTCTTGTTTTTCCCAAAGATTTCAGTTGGCCTTAATTGTAGTGGGATGGGGGACTTGGTACAGCATGTTTGTCCCTCTCCAAGGGAAAAGGGGTGTGAAGCAGAAAGGAACAATGTTAACTTCTCTGTGTGTTTTTGTGTTCTTTGTCTTTTCTTTAAGCTGGAAAGAGGTGACTTCCTCTCAGAAGAATGGAGAGAGAGAATTGCAAACACAAGGTACAGTACAGCACTTGAATGCTGCTTTATGAACTGGATATTTGGGAGTTTGTATAATGGAAATTGGGAGCCTGGCCAGGTTTTTATATAGGATTTCCATTGCAAATACCAGAAGTCTATCTGCCAACTCTTACACTGGCCTCTCTGGATCCTTTTTTCTGACTAGAAGAATGGCTTTAAATGCATGTCCCATGATACTATATCCAAGGGCGTATCCAAGATAAATTCTGGTTACACAGAGATATCTTTATAGCTCATGTCAGGGATTCAGGCAAAACACCAATTATCTTGGCTATTGGGACTCACAGCTAGGCTCACTTTCCCTTTAATAGAAAGCTAGTGACCCAAGTGAGTGTATTCCAACTTAAACTGGGAATTCATTTAAGCTAATTGTCTTGAGGATTAATTTCTGTGAGGGTCAGGCTCCTTTTTGAGGGAGCAAAAAGGGAGTCAGTTTATTAAAAGCAGTGAAAGTCATCTGTATTTTTAAAGCTTTGCATTCTTTCAGCCTTTTGGACAGGGGAAAAAAAACCCTTTTTATTTTATACAACCTTTTGGGCCACCCTGTTCTGTGGAGGAGTGGAAGGCAGTTGTCAAAGAGGGCTCTGAAAGTTGTGGCAATTTCTGAGTTGTTTCCAAGACACTGGTTGAAGATGAGGCCATGGAGGAGGTGTCTGCCAGGCTGGTGACTTCTGTCTTATTGTGTGCCTCAGCTACTTCTGGAGGTGCCTTTTAATTTGTGGACAGCTTCGTCCCAGCCCTGCAGCACAGTGGGATTTGACTTTGTGGCTGTTATCCCAAGTGCTCCAACTCCTTTGCTGCCTGGGCAGCTTTCCTTGGAACAAAGATAAAAATTTTAGCTGAAGGACCTCTTACTGCCTGCAGAAGTGCTGGAGATGTTTGTTCTGTGTGGCATGGCATTAGTAGCTGTGTCTCAGTGCTACTCTGCAGCCTCCTTGCTTGAGTGCAGCATCCTAGAATGGTTTGGGTTGGAAAGGACATTAAAACTCATCCAGTTTCACCCCCTGCCATGGGCAGGAACACCTTCCAGCAGCTCAGGTTGCTCCAACCTGGCCTGGAACACTTCCCGGGATGGGGCAGCAGCCACAGCTACTCTGGGCAACCTGCGTTCCCCATGGCTGGGTGCTGACATGTAATGAGCCTTCTGGCACATGTATTCCAGTGAATCTCTGGACCTGTGGCTTGGCAAAACCTGCTGAAATGAGGTCTGGGATGAAGGTGGACCCAGGGCCTCCTGTGCTCCAGCATGTGCACACAAAATACCGTGCCAGAATGAACACTATAAAAACATACGTCTGGCAAGCTCTGGCTTTTTCCCTTCCTTCCCTGGACATTTTCTAGGCCTATTAGTATGTTTGGCTCTTTTGCAAGGCCTCTCTTCTGGCACAGGGGAAGGAGGAGGAAGAACCTTCTGCTAGCCTGACTTGCCAGGCAGGGTTTCCCAAATTTCCAAGTGCAAGGCGTAGTAGGAATCAATTCTTTTCCCTTGGTGTAGAAACCTTTTTTTATTTGTGGTTTTTAATAGCTTTGGCTGCAGCTCTTCAGCTCAGTGTCCTTGTCCAACACATTTCATGTGTGGAGGCATTGGGAAGGGAGTTTTCCAGCAGAGCTCTCCCAAAGAAATCACTTCATGTGGATATAATATGCCAGAATGGCTTTTGCACCTCATAGAATCCTGGAATCTCCTGAGCTGGAAGGGACCCCCAAGCGTCATCAGTCCAACTCCTGTCCTGCACAGAACACTCCCAGCAGTCCCACCCTGTGCCTGAGAGCATTGGCCAAATGCTTCTGGAGCTCTGTCAGCCTTGAGGCTCTGACCACTGCCCTGGGGAGCTGTTCAGTGCCCAAACATCCTCGGTGGGGAAGAACCTTTCCCAATATCCATCCCAACCCCTTGACAAGTTCATGCATGTGAGGTGCTCCATGTCTCCCGAGAGATGCTGGGGACTCTTGTTGCAGGCTGGTAGGAACCAGGCACCAGTGACAGTCAGACCAGACCCAGACTCTTTAAAATAAAGGAGTATTTCTTAATCTGTGACAAGTTCTCTTTCTTTCTCAAACATTTTGATCATTTGTGGGATTCTGCTTCTGTGCAGGTTTCTGTGTTTTCATAGGACTATCTTTTCAGGAACAAAATCTCCTCATTGGATTTCCTAACTCAGAAAGAAAGAATCAGAAAGAATCAGCTGCTCCATTGTGGGTCAGGGCGAAATGCTGGGTTTAGGACAGGGAAAACATGCTGAGATGTTACTGTCTTATGGCATTACAGGGAAGGTAGAGCTAGAAGAGCAGTAGGTTCCTCACACTAGTTGTGGCTGCTCCATCCCTGGGAGTGTTGGATGGGGCTTGGAGCAACCTGGTCTAGTGGAAGGTGTCCCATGGCAGGGGGTGGGTCTGGATGAGCTTTAAGGTCCTTCCAACCCAACCCATTCTATGATTCTAAAATATCTGGATATTTTACTGTAACATTTTAAATGCAGATGAAGATACAACAGGATGAAAAGGTGTCTGTTGTGCTGAGCATTGCTCTTTCTGTGTGCAGTACCTCCTGTATGTTGGGGGTTGCTGTGTTGGTGTTGGATCTCACCATGGCAGAGGGTGAAAACATTCTGCACATTCTTTTTATGTCAAAACTCGCAGTCCATCACTCAGCTCTATGCTGAGAGGCACTGACAGAGCAGGACACCTCTAAACTTTGTTAAATGTAATTGCCTGGTGTGCCAGGGTTAAACTATGATACCTGAGTAGTGTCTGAATGCTAAAGGTGAGGGACTGGTATGTCACTGTGCAGAGGAAAGTGTTTAGTTAGCTGGAAGTAGCTTTACAGCTGGGGACAAACAGTGTTTGTCAGTGTCATGAGTGGCTGTGGGGGTGGTTGTGATGTGTCCTTGGCTCCCTGATCGTTAACTTGACCATTTTCTTGCAGCGTTATCTTTGTGAATAACTTTGCCTTTGGGCCTGAGGTGGATCACCAGCTGAAGGAGAGATTTGCAAACATGAAGGAAGGTAACAAATCCAACTGGAAATGTTTTTATCTTGGTTTCCTTCCTCCTGTGGGAGCTGTTGATGGTGAGGGGGCTCAGAGCCAATCTGGTGGGTTCTGCTCTGTGCCTTGGGGCTGAGTGTCTGCACCATGGTGGTTGTTTCTTGTCCTTTCTACTTCCCACTTTAATATCTCCTCAGAGCTACCTGCCTACTGGGAGGTAGCTCTGCTGGTCCTTCCTTACCTCTTAGGGGAGCCAACAGAACATGCAACAGCCAAGGCCAAAATTTCCTGGTTTCCTGGAAGTGTTCCAGGCCAGGTTGGACAGGGCTTGGAGCAACTTGGTCTAATGGAACATGGCCTTGCCCGTGGCAGGGGGTTGGAATGAGGTGGTCTTTAAGGTCCTTCTAACCCAACTGATTCCATGATTCCTGGCTGCAGAGGGGTGGCTTTGGATAGCCAGTGTTTGTAATTCCACGTGGAATTCACTTACTGGTTTCTTCTGCTTAAAGCTCTCACGTTGAGTACTGGGGATTAGCTAGGAAGTATTAAGATGGTGGAGTGCATCCAAGCAACATGTGGATGTGGCACTTGGGGACATGATTTAGTGGTGAACGTGATGCTGAGTTGATGGTTGGATTTGATGATCCTAAAGATCTTTTCCAATCTTAACAATTCCATGTTTCTATGAAAGTGGGTGCACTGTCACTGGGTGCCTCGTGCTCCGTGGGAAGCCACACTGCAGACACCAGAGACACCCACTAACCCCACCATGGCCCTTATGTTGCCTGAGGTATCTTTTATTTGCTCTTAACCACTTGGCTAAGTAAAACTTTATTTGGTTGTAGCAGAAATTACAAAAATAACTCTTTCTGAGGAGAAAAATGTGTGGTGTGAACAGAGCAGCTGTGGTTTCCTGGAGCTCAGCTTTGTGCTGAAATAAATGATGTGACTTTTGGGCTCTGTTGCAAACCATAAACCCTATACTTCAGCTCTTTTCTTTAATTTCAGTGGTTTATATATATACTTTTAACTTGTTTAATGGTGGCTTGAGAGCAGTGCCAAGGTGGGGATGGTTCAAGCAATCTTTGTAGTGGAGAAACCATATTTCTTTTCTCAGAATGTTCTCAGGCTCTGCCTTGGGCTGAGTGACCCCAAATACCTGTGAAATGGAGATTAGTGTCCTTTAAAGAAAAAGGCTTTGGGGGGTTGTGTGTAAAAGATCCAACTAGGAAGGAGATAATTGAAATTTCTTGAGTTTGCCGTTGAGAATTCATGTGCCCTTTTTTATTCCAAGTGTTTTAAATCTGTCATTTCAAAGTGATACTTGAGGTGTCACCTAGCAGGAACCGTAGATTGGCTTTATGGAGGTGTCAGAGTGAGAACTGAGTAATTTGCCTTTTTTAATGCTATATGAGTGATAGTTCCATTAGTGCTGTTCTTTGGGGGCTCTGTACTGGTTATATTTAATAGTTATTTCCAGAACAAACAGTGGAACTGACTTTGCTTTTGTTTTCTTTTTCCAGGTGGGAGAATTGTGTCATCAAAACCTTTTGCACCTCTAAATTTTAGAATTAACAGTCGAAACTTGAGTGGTATGATTGCCCTTTTTATTGTTCGTTACACTTGGGGGGTGTTCAGCATGTCTCTAGGGGGGTTTTGTGTCTCTTTCGAGTTGTGTAAAGAAGTAGCAAATGCTGTTGGATTATTAGAGTGACATGTATTTAAAATCAGTCTGAGGCCTCATGCAACACTGAAACAAACAGACACTTTCTCTGGGGATTCTGCTGCTGTGTTTGATGTCTGTAACATGAATGTGGCCCTGGCTGGGCAACTTGTACAGCTGAAGAGAAATCAGGTGTTTTAAGGGTGTGATTAATTTCTTTAGCCACAAAGAACATCAGGGACTCACATGCATTGAAGTTTCTTACACTGTAGCTGTTTGAACCTGGACAGGTAAATCCTACCAGTCATGATTCCTAAGGCTGAGAAGATACACTGACAGGCTAGGAGAGCTGGGGGTGTTGAGCTCGGGGAAGAGAAGCTCCAGGGACACCTTAGAGCTCCTTCCAGTGCCCAAAGGGGCTCCAAGAGAGCTGCAGAGGGACTTGGGACAAGGGGCTGGAGGGACAGGACACAGGGAATGGCTTTCCACTGCCAGAGGGCAGGGATAGATGGGATACTGGGAAAGAATTTTTCCCTAGGAGGGTGCTGGGGCACTGGCACAGGTTGCCCAGAGCAGCTGTGGCTGCTCCATCCCTGGGAGTGTTCAAAGCCAGGTTGGACAGGGCTTGGAGCACCCTGGGCTGGTGGGATGTGTCCCTGCCCATAGCAGGGGGTGGGACTGGATGATTTTTAAGGTCCCTTCAATCCTAACCAGTTTGGGATTTTGTGAAATGTTCAACTTTGAACTCCTTCTGTGCTGTGCACTGATCAAACAAACCTCTCCTGTAAACACCCTGAGCTATGTCTGCTCTATTGCCAACAAAGTTTTCTGTTGTTGAAATTGGGCTGTGCTGTGCAGGGTCAGGATTTGGACTCAGTGATCCTTGTGGGCCCTTCCAGCTCATGATATTCTGTTTTTCTGTTACTGATCCAAGCTGGTTTTTGCACATATTTACTGTGGCAAGTGCAAAATAAATGTTCCATAAATGTAAAAACACTTAATTCCCTCCTTGTGCCAACATGGCAAGTGACTCCCTGTGTTCCAGATCTCAAGCTGTATTGTTTGGTTTTCACCTGGCACTCATAAACTGCTTTTCAAGAACAGTAATTTGCAGACTGTCATGAAGTAAATTGTGCCATTGGGAATTATTTTTGCCAAGCTGGAATTGTTGTGGATTTACCGTGCATGAAACACCTAAACCTGCCCTTTTCCTCCCTGTTTGAAACTTGTTCCTGGGGCATGATAAGGTTTGGAGGCTTATTAGCCATTGGGTCCTGGTTTGCCAATCCTTTGGAGAGATGAACTTGAAAATAAAAGGGAAAAAAGGTGGAATGGTTCTCCTGAAAATCCTCAAACCTTGCGAGAGCTGGGATCAGGCTGTCGGTTTGGTAATGAGATAAAGAGCTCCTGAGTAATGCTTAGTCCCCCTTGCACCAGAGCTGGCTCTTGGGAGTCTTCAGTTAGATTTGCCCATGGAAAAACAATTTTTGGCCTCTCAGGCATTTTCTTTCCTGATTTCTAATGGAAGAAGGACATGGAACTGTTGGAGCAAGTCAGAGGAAGCCATGAAGTTGCTAAGAGGATTCGAGCATCCCCCACAAGGGCAGGCTGAGGGAGCTGAGGCTGTTCAGTCTGGTGAAGAGAAGGCTGTGTGGAGACCTCAGAGCAGCATGCCAGGAGCTGAAGGGCCTGCAGGGAAGCTGCAGAGGGACTCTTGTGTAAGGAACTGCAGGGATAGGACGAGGAGAAATGGGGATAAATTCAAAGAGGGAAATTTAGATTAGATATGAAGAAGATGTTTTTTCCTGTGGAGGTGGTGAGGCACTGGCAGAGGTCCATTCCAGCCCCTAAAATCCTATGATCCTGTGATCATTCTGCCTGTTCCTGATTTCTGCTGCCCTCTGGGAGACTGAGGCGTGGAGACCTCAGCATGCCAGGAGCTGAAGGGCCTGCAGGGAAGCTGCAGAGGGACTCTTGTGTAAGGAACTGCAGGGATAGGACGAGGAGAAATGGGGATAAATTCAAAGAGGGAAATTTAGATTAGATATGAAGAAGATGTTTTTTCCTGTGGAGGTGGTGAGGCACTGGCAGAGGTCCATTCCAGCCCCTAAAATCCTATGATCCTGTGATATGCCAGGAGCTGAAGGGCCTGCAGGGAAGCTGCAGAGGGACTCTTGTGTAAGGAACTGCAGGGATAGGACGAGGAGAAATGGGGATAAATTCAAAGAGGGAAATTTAGATTAGATATGAAGAAGATGTTTTTTCCTGTGGAGGTGGTGAGGCACTGGCAGAGGTCCATTCCAGCCCCTAAAATCCTATGATCCTGTGATCATTCTGCCTGTTCCTGATTTCTGCTGCCCTCTGGGAGACTGAGGCCAATGCGTGCTGCTTCTTCCACCGCATGACAGCCCTGACTGTGACTGTCACTTGAACCAGATCTTCATCCCATTTCAGCTTTCCTCCCAGTGGGTTCATTTAGAATGTTTTCTAGTATGCTGAAGTTTTAGATATCAGCTGTTATTTAGTGCTGCATGGGAATGTGGTTGTTAATTGGGCTTTGGATGAGTGAGATGGACTAGCACAAGGATAGGCAATAGCTTCCACTAGTGAAAAACTTTCAGGGATTTGGATAAGAGGACTTGAAAATAAATTATCTTTGTATGCTACAAACAGGGAAAATTTAGGAATCCATCTGAAGTCATAATCCCATTCTGGGACCATACTGAGAAACACCAAGTCAAATGAACATGTCTGGGATGTGCTTGGCCTGGGGCTTGTTCCAGTGTTAATGATCTGTTCTAAGTGATAATTCCAGGGAAATGTTGTTATCATCTGTGGCCAGGACTCTGCCCATGCAGAGGAGGGAATGGCACAGCTCTGCTGGCTTTATACTGCTGTTTTTTGGGTTTTTTTTTTGTAATAAAAAGTTAAAAAATGTACAAAATTATTTGGATACATTGGAAGACATTGGAAAAGATAAAGCTTTAAGAAGCAAACAAACACCATTTCCCTCAATACCAGTTTTGTCCTGAGCAGTTCCATCTGAAAGGAGGAATGGAAATGTGCAAAGAGTTGGGACGAAGGAAAACAAGTATTAAAATGTGGTTAAAATAGTGGTTGAGGCTGGTGAATCCTAACCCTTTGCTGTTGGCCTCTTCTGGGTAATTTCAGTTTAATGAGAAGCATGCCAGAATTCCTCCTGCAGCCCTGCACTTGCTCAGTGCTTATGGGAATATTTAGGGCACATCCCACAGCTATTAATGCTAGAGAACGAAACAGATAGAGACAAGAAAGCAAAGACAAAACATGTTTGTCCCCAGTCCAAATATGATTACAGCTTACAGGGGCTGAACTGGTGTTCTGTGAGTGGTTCTGTCTCAGTCAGCCCTGGCTGTCACATGGATGTGTTGTCCTGAGTTGCTCACAAACCTTGTCTGAGAAACAGACAGTTCTGTTTGCTGAAAGCTTGCACTAGTTTGTAATTTTCTCTCTGGGCTGGCTGCCTGGCTCTGAAGAGGTGGAAGGTACATCTTCCAAATGTTTAGGTTTTCTCCACGGTGCACGTAGCGAGAGAGTAAGAGATTCCTTCTAGACTCACTGCAGTGCTTTTCTCTAGGCCCTGGTTTATCTTTGCTGGTGCCTGACTGGTTTCAGCTGAGCAGAGCTGAGCCAGCAGTTCCCTGACCTGCCGTTCTCCCTGCAGATATTGGCACTATAATGAGAGTTGTGGAGCTGTCCCCACTGAAAGGCTCTGTGTCCTGGACCGGGAAGCCAGTCTCCTACTACCTACACACCATCGACCGAACCATAGTGAGTACACCCGGCCCAGGCACCTCTGGCTGCTTGCTGTGCCTGCAGGCAGCAGAGCAGCTTCAGCTCCTTCTGCTTGGGAGTTTTCATATTCCCTGGGAGTTGTTTTCATATTCCTGGGCAGATTTACAGGCCTGGAGCACACTAAATGGAAAGGCTGTGCTTCAGCAGTTCCCTGGGCAGTGTACCTGAGTGTGCAAACCATACTGCATGGCTTGGGCTGCCTCCGTGCAGTGTGTTACACACACCCTGCAGTGAAGAACGGTGGGCACAGATTCACACGTGTAATTCCTTCTGCAGCTCTTCAGAATTGTGGTCTCATGCTGTAACTTCCACACTGAATGAAGACTCTGGTATCTCCTACAATGGCTGCAGGGAGAGGTCGAGAGGAAATGGCCATCAGATGAGACAGGGGAGATTCAGATGTTAAGAAAAATTGTTTCACTGTTAGGGTGTTCAGGCACTGGATTATTGCCCAGGGAGGTGGTGCAGTCACCATCCCTGGAGATGTTTAAGAGGTGTCTGGCTCTGGCTCTGGAGGACGTGGTTTAGGGGTTGCAGCAGTGACAGGTTAGTTGTTGGACTTGGTGGTCTTAGGGGTCTCTTCCAACCTTGATGATTCTATGATTTCGTCAGTTTGCTTTGTGCTGTACAGACACGTGATGGATTTCATTCCATCATATTCAACCAGTAAATCTCAATTTTAGTTGAACTCTCAGTTGCTGTAGGACCAGCCCAAGCTCCATAACAATGTTGATGCATTCACTGAGTTAACCAACCCTATAGAAATCTAAACTTTTGTGGAGAAATAGTTAATTCCACACTAAATGTTTTGCAATATGATAGTTGAGTACTTTTCTTAGTCTGCTCTAGTCTAATAATGCTTTTGCTAAAGGATATGCCAGAGTGCAGATAAATCATGGAGTACAAGAGTGCAGCAGCTTCAGCAAAAATAACTTCATTGAGAATAACCCTCTGCTGAGGGGAGATATGTGGCACAAAGCTTTCAAACAAGGCCAGGCAGTGATGGAGATGATAAAACCTTGTAGAGGTTGGATTATGTCCTGTTACACAGCAGGCTGAAAAGAATGAATGTGAAGAGCTTCTTGCTGTAGCTTATCAGAAGCAAAACAGTCAGAGGTTCTGCAGTTCTGCATTTGTTTTAAGCTAATATTGTATTCTTACATTTTGTTTTTATTCATCAGTTGTGGCTTTGAAAATTACTCTCTTCTCTTTCTCTTTTCAGCTTGAAAACTATTTTTCTAGTCTCAAAAATCCAAAACTCAGGGTAAGTTTCAGTCGTTTCCTGTAGAAAACTCAAACTAATGGAGCAACAAATGTACAGAATTGATAAGAAATCGGATTTCCTCCATAACCAAGGACCATGGATGGAGCTAATTGAAGTGAAACAGCAGATGCCATCAAGCACTAATACAATCATGTTCAAGAGCTTCTTAATAGAGAATTAATGAGGCACCCTCAAGGTGCTTTCACCTTGCACTGAAGGTCTACAAAGAGCTATTTCTTCATTAAAACTGGAGTGCAAGATGGAAATGGTAGTTTGAATTTGTCCCAGGCTTCAGCTGCCTGAAATGAAGCTCTGAGATGTTCCTTTTGAGATCTGTCATTTGAGACACAGTATGAGTTGTCATTTGCTGCAGTCTGGGGTGTTACATGTGGAGTTCAAATGCCAGAGGATTTGGGAGGCTGAGCTAGGCTGTGTTCATCTGAAATAACCCCTGGGACTGGGATTCACAGGAGGAGAATGAAGCAAGGCCACTTTAGCTAAAGCTTCAGGGGAATGTTCATCTTCAGGCTGAGTGCTGAGAAGAGACGCATGGTAGCTCTGAGTGTGGGTTATTGCAAGCTGCTTGATTCAAGTTTTGGGGGAAAAAAGACTTCTTGGAGACAAAAAAAAAACCTCAGGGTGGCATCTGTGTACTTAGGACCTTCCCTACTTTGAATGGTGAGGCTACTTCAACCTGCCATTTCTGTGGTCTGTTTGATCATGTGCTTGAATCAGAGATGTTGGAATTGCCTGAATGCTGCGAATTAAATCTCACCTGGAAGGTACAGAAAGGCTTTGGGGGAACTCTTGGAAATTTCCTGTCCTTGCTGCCTAAGAAGAAAATCAGCCTCAAAAGTTGCTGCTTTTGTTTTCATTAATCTCCTTGAGAAACTTGGCTAAAGTTGAATGAGATGATGATTAAGGGCTTTGCCATTTCTTGTTGTGTGTAAGTCTTAAATGTGGCAACACATGATATGGTAAAGCTATTGAAATATTAATAATAATTTTTAAAATGCCAAAAAAAGCCCAAACCCACACGAAATCTGATACAGCAGTGTGTCATCTGAAGGATGGGAGAGGAGAATAAGGGAAGAGATTGGGACTTGATCCCCTTTGCCCTATGGCTACATGTTTGGAGACAGTGCAAATTGCTGTAGGCAATGCAGTGCAAAGGTGACTCGCACTCACCTGCCTTTTCCCTGCAAGTGTTCCCTGAGCGAGGGTAAGCGTTTCCCGTTTTCTTAGGGAAGACTAAGGTGGGAAACACAATTATCTATATTAAAAAGTGATAAATATATGAGCAAAGTATTAAATCTTCTCAACCTTTCCCCCAGGAGGAACAAGAGGCAGCTAGACGTCGTCAACAAAGAGAAAACAAGAGCAACACAACTACTCCGACTAAGGTTCAAGAAAACAAGGTGAACGTGCTGCATTTTTGTAGAGTGAATGTTTTCTCCTTGGCTGTCCATGAGCTCATAATCTGTGTCAGTGTGCTGGTTTGAAAGCAAACCAGTGAGAGACTCCAAGTCAGAAGTACAATTTAATAGGAAAACCAAAACAAAACAACAAATGTAACAGTACAAAAAGAAACCACTGACAGAGTCAGAAAGTGACCTGGCACCCTGTCAGTCAGGGTGTTGGCAGTAGTCCAATGAAATGGTGGCTGCATCCTCCTGGAGTGATGGGTCTGTTGAGGGCAGTGATCCCGCAGATGTGCTCCTCTCCCGAAGGTGCAGCGGCAGCTCTTGTCCTCTGGGAATCCAGCAGGCAAAGGGCATCTGTGCTGCTCCAAACCCAGCTTATATCCCTGTGGGAATGCTTGGCTCCCCCCATGGGGTGAAGCATCTGACAATAGGACGATGTAACACTCTGCATGCATTGGGTCCCTGACAGCCCATTGAACAGAGACAGCCCCTGAGGGAGCCATGAGGGACTAGAGAGAACCATCACTGCCCCTACCTGCTTTAACAGCTTGTGGAGAGGAGAATAGAATACATACCACGGGTTACCCCCACACTGCAGCCCAGGACAGTCTGTGAAAGGCTCATTCTGTTGGAAGACTGATGGGGTTTGCTCTGGACATGTAAGATGGTAGAGCTATTGCTGCAGACAAAAATATGATGGAGTGACTTAATAAAAGCTGCATTTGGGATTTGCAGCACTAATTCTGGGGGAAAAAAAAGGTGTTGCAAGATGAATAGTTGGTTGTCCACCCTCACATCCAGCAGTAGCTTGCAGAGCTCTCCCTGAGTCATAACCCACTGAATGGAGTTCAGAGTGTGCTGAGTCTCTTTTGCAGACTCATTTCCTTTCTCATTCCATTGTGTAATACTGTTAGTAATGCAGTGGCTGTTCCTGCCCAAAAATATAAAGTATTTGAATGTACTTTGACTTTTAAATGAAATCCATTTGAAGAGTACAGACAGCAAAGGATGAATAATCAGTTTTTCTTAGCAACAGGTGCAGATTTAATAGAATCACAGAAGAGTTTGAGTTGGAAGGACCTTAAAGTTCATCTCGTTCCACCCCCTGCCATGGGCAGGGACATTAGCCCACATTGCTCCAAGCCCTATCCAACCTGGCCTGGAACACTTCCAGGGATGGGGCAGTCCCAGCTGCTCTGGGCAGCCTGTGCCAGTGCCTCACCACCCTTTCAGGGAGGAACTCCTTCACAAAATCCCATCTAACCCTGCATGAGCTTCCCCTCTGCCAGCGTTTTCTTTTGTGTAATGACTAAGTCCAGAAGAAAATGAGTACAAGTCCTTGGGAACAGCTCTTATCCCCAGCAAGTGTACTTCACTGCCAAGTTCTGTATCTCCAGTGCAACAGTTTCCTTTCATACAATCCTTAAACACAGTTTTTGCTGCCTGGAACTCTGTATATGCAGGTAGAAATTACTAAAGAGCTTTTGTCTTTTCCAAATCTCTCAGGATTCTGGTGCTGAAGAAGAAAAAGCTGCAGCAAATTCTGTTAAAAAGCCATCTCCCTCCAAGGCAAGGAAGAAGAAGCTGAGTAAGAAAGGAAGGAAAATGGCAGGCAGGAAACGAGGGCGTCCCAAGAAGATGAACACTGCAAGTACTGAGCGCAAGACCAAGAAGAACCAAACTGCATTAGAACTTCTGCATGCCCAAACTGTCTCCCAGACATCTTCATCCTCTCCTCAGGGTGAGTGCAGGGAGCAGGGGAAGAAGCCACATGAACCTGGAGAAGTGTGAGGCTCTGTGTGTGCTTGGAGGTTCTTCCTTTATTGCAGGTCGTGTTTGGTTTTGTACCATAACTTCCCCCTTGACACCAGAGCAAAACTGCTCTGGGGATGGTGGTGGGATGTGTCTGTGGGTACTGGGCCAGAAGCTGGGCCAGAGCTGTGGCTGGTGGCTTCTCTCTGCTGCCCCTGTTCTCAGAATAAACTGGAGAGATCCTTCACAACAGTTTGTTTATGGACTAAGCTGCTGGATCCTGCGCTGTAATTGACATGTTTACAGTGGTGAAGTTGCTGTGTTCTTGCCCCAAACATTGACTTGCAGGATCTGAGGTTGTCTTTGTGTCTCTCCCTAGATGCCTACAAGTCACCTCATAGCCCATATTACCAACTACCTCCTAAAGTGCAACGGCATTCGTCAAACCAGCTGCTGGTGACACCCACCCCACCTGCACTACAGAAGCTGCTAGGTAAGGCTGATTTATTACCATGTTTGTAATGGGAACCTCTGCTTTGAGGTTTCTGAGCACAGAGTCAACCAAAGGGTGGCTAATAGCCACATGGAGAGCTGTGCATTGAGCAGGAGGGGAGCTGCTTCCCCATCTTCCCCTCCCTGCCCCATGTCTGTTGGGATCACCAAAAAGTCCTTTCACCTGCTGCTGAAGTTGGTGTCCTGCTCTGCATTTGTTCTTGGACATTGTTTTAGCACAAAAGGAAATAAGCTTGGGTTCAGTGGGAATGCAAACTAAATGGAAATGGCTAGTCAGGAATAACTTTGTTTTAAATGAAACCAATGGTGCGATCTTAGGGAGCATCACTCCATTTCCTCTGCTAAACTCAGAGCTAAGTGAATGAGGTGTTGTCTGAGATTCTGAAGTCACAAAAGTGTGGCTGGAAAATATGTTCCATGTGCAAGAGGTGATTTAAGGAAATACTTGTTTGGAATGTGGTTATTTGGGTCTTCTGGTGTCTGTGCCCTCTCAGCTGCTTCTGGCCTTTGGCACGGGGCGTGAGCCAGTCTAGGATTCTCTGGGAATCTAATGGAATGTTCCTGTCTGTGTAGAGACCAAGGGCATCTGTGGTGTTCTTAGCTTGTGCTCTCTTGCTCCGGTGTTTTAGCTGTGACTGATTTCTTCTGTAGAGAAAGAGGAGTCATTTAGGGGGACGTTTCCTGGCGGGGTGGGGGAGATGTCCTTTGTCTGTACTAAGCCTTGCTGCAGGAGTCTGCACACCATCTGTGGCATGTTTGGGCTGCCTGTGAGTGCAGCAGACTGGCCTTAGTCCTGGGGTTGGCTTTAATGATGAAAGGGCTGAGGAGAAGGAAGGTTCATTGCATAATAGGAGACTGGAGATAAAGGATAATGAGGAGCCAAGTGCTCCTTGGACGGGAGAATAAATTTGGTGTAGAGCTTGTCATCTGTGTGGAGCGAGGAGGAGGAGGAGGACAGTAAGCTCTGTGTGTGGTGCTGGGAGGATGAGGGCTCTGAGCTCATGGTTCGGCTTTTACAGCTCATCTCTTTTATTAGTTCTACTTACAGAGCACTGAAACCTGCTCAGCTCCTCTTTCCTCAAGCAAACATACCATTAGCTCCCAGCAACCTCCTCTGCCTGCTTGAATGTGTTTCATGGCTTCCACTGGGTTCCTGTTACAAGGAGCTGATGAATCCAGGAATTCCCCTTGCACCAGGACATGGATTTTCAGCATGTTCTAAACCCATCTTTAATGGCTTGGTCTGACTTACAGTCCAAATCAAAAGCAAGAGAGAGCAAAGGGGGGAGAGGTGTCGAGGAAGCAAGTAGGGGTAAAAAGGAGCATTGCACTTACTCTCAGTTGTATTCGTCATCTCCCGATTTACTTTGCAGACTCTTTCAAGATCCAGTACCTGCAGTTCATGGCATACATGAAAACTCCTCAGTACAAAGCAAGTCTACAACAGTTACTAGAGCAGGAAAAGGTAAGTGTCATTTTTAGCATTTCTAAACTCATTTGCTACATTTCCAGATACATTAGATGTGGGGAAGAATGCTGGAAATGGAAATTGTGTGCACTTACACCACTGCTGCACCAGGCCAACGATAAAGTCTCTACCAGAGTCATGCTTAGGCTGAATGGCTGCCCAGGGGGTTTATTGCAAAGTGAGTCACTCTGTGTGTGCTTAAATCTGAAAACTGGGAGAGAAGCACCTCCCCTCTTCCCTCTGTGCCCTTCACATGATATGTCTGACTTGGGATCATAAAGTCGCTAAAGCTCATTCAGTTCACCCCCTGCTATGGGCAGGGACACCTTCCACTATACCAGGTTGCTCCAAGCCCCATCCCTGGGAGGTGCTGAGGCACTGGCACAAATTGCCCAGAGCAGCTGTGGCTGCCCCATCCCTGGAAGTGTCCAAGGCCAGGCTGGACAGGGCTCGGAGCAACCTGGGCTAGTGGGAGGTGTCCCTGCCCATGTCAGGGCTGGAATGAGATGGACTTTAAGGTCCCTTCTGACTCAAACTATCCCATGATTCTATGATGCATAGGAGTAAGAACCTCAAACTGTCTCCACTAACTGAAGGGACTTAATGCAGCAGCCTTGGCATTCATAATCAGAATGTGTTAGATTGCACTGGTGAGCAAAGTGTAAAGTTGCCAAGTCAGGGGCTGGAATACATGGAAAGGCAAGGAAAATCCTGGAGCTGTGCAGTGGGTGTTTCTCTGCCATGGAGCCACCAGCAGAGGGAGAAGATTTTCTGCCTTCTTTATTATTACATTGCTTTATCTCAATTATGAATAATTTAACTGCTTTATAAATTAGCCCTGATGAGAGGGACTGTGCCTGCTACTTCTGTGGAGGAATCTTTCCCCATAATGCTCAACAATAAACTTTTAACTTCCAGTTAAAACTTTCCAGAACCTAAAGAGGCCTTACAAAATGTCTGGAGAGGGATTTTGAACAAGGACCTGTAGTGCCATGACAAGGGGGAATGGCTTCCCCCTGCCAGAGGGCAGGGATCGATGGGATATTGGGAAGGAATTCTTCCCTGTGAGGTGCTGAGGCACTGGCACAGGTTGCCCAGAGCAGCTGTGGCTGCTCCATCCCTGGAAGTGTTCAAAGCCAGGCTGGACAGGGCTTGGAGCAACCTGGGCTAGTGGAAGGTGTCCCTGCCCATGGCAGGGAGTGGAGCAAGATGGGCTTTAAGGCCCTGCCAACCCAAATCATTCTGGGATTCTCTCCAATTTCAGCTTTTGGTGGTCCCTGTGGAAGCTTTCCGTTGTTCCATGGCCTTTGGGAGAGTGTCAGCATAGAGCCCTAGGGCTGTTTCATGGAGTTTCCTTAATGGGAACTCTTTTTCCAGATGAGAGAGATTAACTTGTGCCACCCAGTTCCTTACTGAGAATCGGTTGGTGTTGTGGTGGTGTTTGTGCAAACCTCTTTTCCTGTGGTTGTTTCCATTTGGTTTCATAGTCAATGTGCACTTGGAATTTTCACCTTTTTCCTTAAGCACCAGATTTTTCTGCTTGTTCTGTACTTGTCAGGAAAGTTAGCGTGAAGTGAGCTTGTCTTCTTGCACAAGTGAAATGCTGGTATGCAAGTATTGTGCCCTACACTGAGAGCATAAATTGAGTATGGAAAACTAATCACTTGGTGTTGGTGTCCAACATCTGCTCCATACTTTTAAACATTAAAATGAGGAATTCACTATGAAGGTATCTTTGATAAAATGTTACATGGAGACCATGGCAAATTGAACCTCACCGAGGCAGAGCTTGGCTGGGTGAGGGGCTGAGTATGGTCTGTTCAGTAGCTCCATCCTGCAGGAACGTTTTCAAGTACAAGCAAAATGTGTCTGTAGTAAGGATTTTAGAATAAGCAAGGTGCTGTGAGCTGCTGGTTCTTAGATTGCCCTTAGATGGAGCTCCACTGCCTGCAAGGGCTCAGTGAAGTGCCTGATACTGAAAACGTAAGTGATTTTTCAGCATCACCCACGGCAGTCCCTGTGGCACTGCAGGGACTCAACTCTTGTCCCAAGCCCTTGGCATGAGAGGCAACAAGAGCTGTGTGCCAGCACTGCTGCTTCCCTGTTTGGAAGATCAATCTCAGAGTCACAGAATCATTAAGGTTGGGAAAGATCAAGGTGCTTTTTGCCCTCGTTCTCCATTTTTCTGGTGCAATGGCTCATTCTCTGTACAATTCTTATTTGGCCTCAGCAGCAGAAGTTGGAGAACATTGTGATCTCCTGATCTTTCTTTCCTTGCTGCACTTATCCTTCAACTGGGGCTGGATAAATGAGGCTCTTGAGCCAGTCCTGTCCTGCCCTTTGCTGCTCACATAGTGCATAGCCATGGCATGAGTGAGCAGGTATCTGGCTAAGGAATGTTCTGGGTAGGAAATGTGCTGTCAGTGACTGGGGTTGGCTGCTGAAGTTATTTTGGCATGAGTAGTAAAAGTGGTTTGGCTTGTTTCTTAATTTCTTCCTACGTCCCCTGCCCCCCAGTGTATTTTCATTTACTGCATTTCTTCCATGAGTATTGCACAGGAAAATTCTGACTTGAGGGTTTAGATTCAGTTCCCAGTTTGGTAACAGATTTCATACAGGTAATCTTCCCCAGTTCTATTTCTGCTCTGAAGGATGTGATTATTGCTGCTTCTTCACAATGCACTGGGAGGATAAAAATGAGGTTTTAAGGCTGGCTTGATTGTATTTTAGCATATACCAGGAAAAAACCTAAAAAGCTCATTTCAGCTGTTCTGACTTCACCTTACAGGCTCACAGGAGCCTGAGAGAGAGCTAGGTGAGCTCATGCATCTTCCTCTGAGCTCAGGTTCAGTCCCAACATGCTACACAAACCAGATGTAAACATCTTAAGATGGACCGTGCTGCAGTTGGTACTAAAGGTATATTTTCTCTCTCTTCCCTCTTGCAGGAGAAGAATGCTCAGCTCCTGGGGACAGCACAGCAGTTATTCACTCACTGCCAGGCACAGAAAGAGGAAATCAAACGTCTGTTTCAGCAGAAGCTTGATGAGGTAGCCCTGATGTGATGGGACTGGGTGCTTGTTTGTCAGCTGTATGCAAACACTTCTGGTCAAACTAAGACCAGGACAGTGTCAGGTCTTCAGCCTCTGTTTTGCAGCAGGTCAGGCTCAGTAATGTGAAATTTGTATCAGTCTGGTCATTTTTTATCTTCGATGTTGGAGTTGTTTCATGCCAGTCTGCCCAAAGGAAGGGGGAACAGACCACACACATGTGGTGTTGAGTAAGATTCATCCCCTGCTGCCTGAACAAATTATGTTGCCCTTGTAAGCTCAGAAGCACAGGAGGAGATGTGGGGGCTCTCCAGAAAAGAGGTTCTTCTGGCTGACAGGAATCCAAATGTCACTTTTAAAACTGAATGGCTGAAACAGCAGCTCCAAGGTACTTTTGTCCTTCCTTGTTATCCCCTAGCAGTGCCAAAGTGCCTTGAAGAACTCTGGGCAAGTTCCTAAGAGCTGCATAAGTTCTGCAGATCTCCTCAGTATTACTTTGGAATGTGACAGGAATATGGAATTAGAGTGTCAAGACCTATTGACTGATCTCTTTCCTTCTAACTCTTCACCTTGTAGTTGGGAGTTAAAGCTCTGACATACAATGACCTGATCCAAGCTCAGAAGGAAATCTCTGCTCACAACCAGCAGCTGAAAGAACAGACAAAGCAGCTAGAGAAGGATAACAGTGAACTCAGGAACCAGAGTTTACAGCTGGTGAGTGCAGCCTGTAGGTCTGAGCACCAGAGTGGTGCTGCCCTTTGTGTAGGGACAGGCCATGAGCTGAGGTCTGAAAAATCATCTAGCTGCTCTGGAACAGAGAAGAATGATGGGGGAAAGAATGCAGGGAGTCCTTCTTTTGGTGACTATTTACCTCTAAGCAAATGCTGAAGTGGCAGTTGGCTCTGCCTCAGCTGTGTCCCTGAAACAGCTCTGCACCTCTCCATGCACTTGTCACTGAATGTGAATCTGTCTGCCAAGGAATTTGTGCAGTTCTTGCTCGGTGGTGGCCATAACCAGTGTAGTGTTCATCTTGGTGACTCGAACTGTTACAGAGCCATGGAATTGTTAAGGTTGGAAAATACCTTCAGGTCATCAAGTGATGATCAGTGTGAAAGTTGTCTTTTGATCTGTTTGTCCCATGTCTCTGCAGCTTAAGGCTCGGTGTGAGGAGCTGAAGCTGGATTGGTCAACATTGTCACTGGAGAACTTGCTGAAGGAGAAGCAGGCCTTGAAGAATCAGATTTCTGAGAAGCAAAAGCACTGTTTGGAACTGCAGGTAGAGAGCAAGAAACAGATGCAGAGTCACCAAGTTGAGGTAGCTCTTGGCCAGTTATGGGTGTTACACTAAATCAGGTGGTAAAGGCTAAGCCACGTGGCTGCTTTCCACCTCCAGTGATTATTAGAGGGTTTCAGTTAACTTGAAGAACTTGAACAATAAGGATGTGGATAACTTTTAGAGGAAGTAGATACCATACCTTGATTCCTTGGTTAATGGAATGTGGAAGAAGGAGTCATGGTTTACCATTACATAGAATTAAAAATCACAGCCTGATGAAAAGGAAAGGTCCTGATTGTTTGCAGGAATCATAGAAGCATAGAATGGTTTGGGTTGGAACGACCTTAAAGCTCATCTCCTTCCACCCCTTGCCATGGGCCAGGTTGCTCCAAGCCCTGTCCAACCTGGCCTGGAGCACTTCCAGGGATGGGTTGAGAATCAGTTCCCACAGAATGACACTTACCATAGTGAAAAGAATTTCAGCTCCATTGTGTGAAGAACATTTCTTTCCCCGTGAGATCAGCTCTAGAGCTATTCCAGCTTTTCTGGATGCCTTGACATGGAGTGACTGTCCTTTCAATGACTGACACTATTAAGTTTCTCTCTATGTAAGCTGGAGATGTTTTGTTTGGTTTTAAAATCTGAAGAGCTCTTTCTCAGAGTCTCTGAGTCATTCCCCTTACCTGTGCCTTTTGGTCTTGAGCTCAGAGACCGAAAGATCATGTTGAAATTTGTTTCTCGGATTCTGGATCCCTTGTTCTGCATTTCTCTCAGAAATAGAGACGCTTTTCCTGAGAAAAACTCCATCATGTGATAGAATTAAGTGTGGTCTTTAATCCTCATTCTCCTCTTCATTTACAGATCAGCATTGTGGAGCTTGAGAAGAGCCAGAGGCAGCAGGAGCTACTGCAGCTGAAGTCATACACGCCGTCGGAGGAGTCCCTGTCAGTACAGCTACACAACAAAACCCATCTGAGCCGTGACCCTGAGGCTGATCACGGCAGGTTCCAGCTGGAGCTGGAGTGCTCCAAGTTTCCCATGCCCCACATGAATGGCATGAGCCCAGAGCTGTCCATGAATGGCCACGCCACTCCCTACGAAATCCACAACGCCTTCAGCCGGCCCTCGTCCAAGCAGCACACCCCCCAGTACCCCTCTTCCCACCTGGACCAAGACATAGTGCCCTGTACCCCCAGCCACAGCAGCAGGCAGAAGGCAGACAAGGTGACCAGCTTGTCCCTCCCTGATTACACCAGGTTTTCCCCAGCTAAAATAGCACTAAGGAGACACTTGAATCAAGACCACGGAGTGAACGGAAAAGCAACGAGTCATGAGATACAGAGGTGAGAGTGATGAGAAAGGAGGGATAAAACCAGAGTTAATAAGTGTTATTTGGATTTAATAACTGTGGAAAAAATCTTTTCACAGTGGAGGTTTATATATTCTAAAAGGTTTTGTTTCTAGAAAACAGACTCTGCTGGAGTGGGTGAGGTGGGACTGCCTTGAGTTCGGTACAGGAATTCCTTGTGGAAGGGAAATAATTTCCTTTTTTATCCTAATGATTGTACATCTCTGTTCCAGAGCTGAGCATGTCAAAGAGAATGGCCTTACATATCCAAGCCCTGGAATTGCAAATGGCATAAAGCTGAGTCCTCAGGAAACTCGGCCCTCCTCCCCTGCAGCCTTACCCAGTGCAGGCGAGAAGGTAAGGGATCTGTTCCTGCTCAGGGGCAGAGCTGCTGCTCCTGATAGAACAAAGGAAAGGTTGGCCACACTAGGGAATACTGGAATGCTGCATTCTGTGGTCAGCTTGGCAGGGGAAGTGACACCAAATCCAGTAGATGTGCTGCAATAGAACAGAGCTGGCTAGAGGAATAGAGCACTGGGCTCGTGGAAGACCTGCTTACTTACCCTGAGGTCCTGATTTGCACATGACCTGCACCAGTAATGCAGTGGGACTTTTTGATCTGGCAGCTGTCTGCTTGCACTTGGAAAGTAGAGTCTTTCAGAGTTAGGAAAACAAAAATTAACAACAAAATGGTCCATGTAATGGTTCCAGCTATGGATCATATCTGGGCTCATTGCAGAGCAGCAGGTGCCTCCAGTAGCAGATTACCATGGAAATGCATCTGGCTACTGCAGAGAGCCTCAAGATATGAATCCTGTAGCTGAGTGCTTTTCACAGAGCTCTAGCAAAAACACTGGGAAATGAGCTTGCCTAAGACATCCTTTTCCTGATGCTTGGAGCCAGCAGTGGCTGTAATGACATATTTCTGTGCTATTGGGTATTGCTGTTCCAAGAGCCTGGTGCAACCAAGCTGCTCCATGCCTACCCTGTCTGTGCTGTGCAGTCAGTGCTCTTCTTCCTGTAATTTTTTAAAAAGGAGGTGGGGAATGACCCAAAGATAGAAATGAGCAGGTTCTCATTAGCTTAAAAAACCTTTTCAGCAGTAGGATTTGTAAGAACATGATTTTCTCTTTTGATTTACAGGTTTTGAGAGAGAGAACCTCTGTGAGTAATGGAGAAACTATCACCAGCCTTCCTATCAGTATTCCTCTGAGCACAGTGCAGCCCAATAAACTCCCTGTTAGTATCCCTCTGGCCAGCGTAGTCCTACCTAGCCGTGTTGAGAAGGTGGTGAGTAAGGGATTGTCAACACTTTCCATCCCTAACTAAAATCACACTGGGCAGGAGTTGGGGTGCTGTGCCCCAGGATCCTTAGTGGGCTGCTAATCCTGGATGTCTGATCCTTGGGGGAGGCTGCTGGGGGATGAATCCTCTTGGCTCTTAATTTCTGTAGATTTTTCCTCTCCTGTGGTTGTGGGCTGGGGGGATTTCAGCCAGGAAGGAAAGTAAATGCCTCAGGAGATCCTAGTCTTGAATGTCTGTGTGGAAAAGCCCGAGAGTTCGTGGCAGTGGAAGCAGAGAATTGTGTGTGTCAGTTTGTTCTTAGCCTTCATGCATGACCCCTGAGGGCAAATCCTTCTGCCTCAGTCAGTCACCTCAAAGCTGTTTGCCCCCATCAGACGTGTAGGATAAGCTTGAACAGCATCTTGTGGCTGTGACACCTGACATATGCGTGAGTGCTTTGTCAGGCAAGGGCAATTGGAGGACTCCTGGGGCCATGTTTTTCTTGAAATACTGACAAGCCTCTCAGTGGAAGAGGAGTTTATAATCACCTGGTCTAGTTTGTCATGCCAGTTTTTCACGGAAGCATTTGCTGCTTTCACTGAGAGCCATGAGATCAGAATCCATCCACAGATGCTTGCCTTAAAATCCCATATTGGGAAAGCTGGAGTTAGTTCACAGGGTTGAATCCATCAGGTTTTTCCAGCTGAAGGATTCTAATTGTAGCAGAACTCCAGTATGCCCAGCTCTGAGCAGAAGCTGCATGTCTGCAGAGCGAGAGGATGTCAGCCCTGGGTGGCACCTCTCGCTCCAACAGTGTTTGTTCAGGCTACCATTTCCCAGGTGTTTCTCTGCTTTAGGAAAACACCCTCAGAGAGTGTCCCAGAGAACACAGCCTGATGCACTTCAGGTTCACTTCGGGGTTATTCTGGTGAGCTCTGTGTGCTCAGGCCTGGGGACATGAGACAACCATTAGTTTCCTCCTGCTGCCTGTGGAGCAGTGGGCCGAGCCATTCCTACTCTCATGGCAAAGCCTGTAAATATTCTGGGGTGATGAGCCTGCTCTCCCTTGCTCCATGGTGTCTGCTGTGTGCTAGATATTACTGCAGTATAATTCATTGCAAGATTTTTGTCCCATTCCATGCTGATCCATGTTTTTTCTCAAAACAAGCTAAATTTAGAACATTTAGGAAGCAGAGCCACTTCCCCTGGTAGATCTCCTAATGCATGTGAATTCTGTTTAAACTATTGACTTTTGGTTCTATTTGCTGTACTGATGTGCCTGTTTCTCTCCCCCAGAGAAGCACACCTAGCCCAGTTCATCAGAGTAGAGACTCTTCGACACTTGAAAAGCAGATTGGTGCTAGTTCTCATAATGGCATAAGCAATGCTGCTGGAAACAAGCCTCTGGCTTTGGCTACCTCAGGTAACAGCCTCACCAGTTGTGTCCTCGCAGCACCCCCGAGTTCTCCCAGCACTTCTGTCAGCTCCTGCAGACACTGGAGTGCTGGATACCTGTGTTTGTACTGAGACTAAAAACTCATGGATGATGCTCTGAGACAGGATGTGCCTCCAGCTTGGATGCACCACAAAGGGTTGGGTTGATGTGGCTTTACCTGAGCTGCCTCATAGTGTAAATAAATAATTGCTGTGGTAAATTCCATGTCGGTCCAGAGAGTTCCACTTTTACAGTGTGGCAAATCTGCAGAGTATTGCATAGCTGTGCTCTGAGTCGATCTGGCTCTGAAAGCTTTATTTTCCAGGGTGGTGTGGTTTCAATAGCAAAGTGAAATTCTTGGTGCAGGTTACAGTGATGCCTCATGAGCAGTTGTAAAGGCACAAGTACCTGGGTAGGAAAAGGTCAAGCAGGAGAGGACTGGGATACCTACAGGTGCTACATTGCTTCTGAACTCATCTGTGGAAATTGGGACCTTTAGCGACTGGGGGAATGGGAATGTTGTGGGCCAGGAAAGTGATTCTGCAGCTGATCCCTCACTAGTGAGTGCTTTGTTCTCAGTGTTTACCACCCTGAGGGGCTTGGGTGGTTTTAGCATCTGTTTTGCAAAGGGCTTGGCTGCAGCTTTCTGTAAAATCAATGAAGTATTAAAAACCCCCCTGATTGTAAACCATTACCATGTTCCTTCTACCCCTTTCACTGGGAGAGCCCAGAGCCCAGGCCTTACTGGAGCACTAAACCAATTTATGATGCCAAAAGACAAATAATTAATTCCCTTTCCAAGCTTCCTCCCATGTGGCATTCTTCTGCCACGATACCTTTGAAGATCCCTGTCACGTCCTAAGACTTGTGTTTGATTTTGAGGGGGTGGGCTGTGTGGATGACAAAGTCCTTCTATTTTGGGGAAGGACGGAACTGAGTTTGGCCACCTGTTTCCTTGATGCAAGGCAGGAGTTGAGGTTAGAGGAGCCCTGATTCCGAAAGGTGTAATAGTTACAAAATTACACTCGAATTCCATTTAAAGCTGGGAAGAGTGTAGGATACCTCCATACAACGCATGAATTTTCCTGAAGTGGCAAGAGAGCAGTGCGAGCCCCTAAGCCCAAGCTGACGTCCTCAGCTCCCAGAGCCATGTTCCCACTGCCCTGTGGAAAAGCAGCCGTGCGGTTTCCATGGAACCCGCGGCCCCTGGCTGATGTCCTGCAGGTAGAGCTGGAATCCCTCCCAGCCCTGTAGCACGGTGACCTCTCACTCAGCCCCAGCAATGATCTATACTTTCCCTCTCAACAGGTTTTTCTTACTCTTCTGGCTCCGTGGCAGTCAATGGAAATCTTACAAACAGCCCAGCCCATCTTAACCATAGTGTTGATCAGGCAGCTCTGGACGACTCCGGGAGTCTCTTTAACTCTGTAGGGTCTCGGAGTTCCACTCCACAACATCCTTTGCTAATGATGCAGTCGAGGAACTCTGGGCAGAACTCCCCTGCTCAGCCGCACTCAGCGAGCCCCAGGTTAAATGGCACGGCCCAGAGCCTGGTGGGGGGATTGCAGTATGCAGATGCTCAGAAGATGTTTGCCGAAGGATCCAAGGGGGATCTTCAGTCTGATGCAGCGTTTTCAGATCCTGAGAACGAGGCCAAGAGAAGAATCATCTTTACAATCTCTCCTAATACAGGACATGTAAAACAATCCCCTTCCAACAAGCACAGTCCTCTGCCCGCGAGCGCTCGGCTGGACTGCGGCCAAGCCCACGCACAGGATGGGAAGAAGCGAGGCCGGAGGAAGAGATCCTCAGCCGGGAATCTCAGCGGGAACTCCGGGGTCTCCCCGAAGCGCAAATCCCTCCCGACTGTCTCTGGGCTCTTTACGCAGCCGTCGGGGTCACCGCTCAATATCAACTCCATGGTAAGGGCAAATGGCAGGAGCTCTGGCAAGGGATGAGGGTTTGGGAAGGCTTCTGGAGTTGGGAATAAGCTTCTGCTGTTCTGCTCTCCAGTATGTTCCCAGGCAGGAGCTCGCACACTGCTTGAATTGGCATGAGTCTCTTTGTGAGAGGGAAAGGCAAGAGAATTGCTGCAGTTCTATAGAATATATATGTATTGTATATGTAAAAAACCCGATAAAAATTTTGTATAGGTATTATATATATGTATATAATAAATATTAAT
>NW_008660721.1:0-11438 GCF_000695815.1 Acanthisitta chloris
CGGCATCGCTCGGGGCAGGCAGCGAGGCAAAAGGCTGTTCTGAAGGTGAAAAAGCTGAGCGAGGAAAGGGAATCTCCATGGGTTTCTACTCGGTCTGGTGGAGCTGGAGACGCGGTTCTAACAGAGCATCCCAGCCAGGGTGGATCGCTTAGCTCAAGCTCCTGGTACCCCAAACAAGCTCTTCGCGGCTTTATTCATGAGCTCAGCGGTCGCTGTCAAGCACAGGGTGGGGGGAAATTTGGCTTTGCAGACTTTTTTCGGGACTGCAGTCTGTGCCTTCACACGGCAGAGCCTGTGCTCGGTGAGCGCTGTGGGTTCTCGGGCTCTGTAGCTCGGATCGCAAAAGGATGGGGCTGTAGCTCAACTCAGCGCTCAGTCAAACCTGTAGGTCGGATGGTTGGAGTGAGGCAGTTGGATTGCTTGGACAGCCTTAGGAGAGCTCTGCTGTGTGCTCGAGTAGTGCACAGCCTGGGCTGGAGAGCAGGGTCAGAGCTGGGGCATCCTGCCAGCCACACAGCTCTGATGCAGAATTACTCAAAATCCACAGGGCAACACTGTGACGGGATTTACATTTATTATATTTTGTCGAGTCACCCTACGCACCGTTGGATTTCTGAGATGAAATTGAATGCAGTCCCTAGGCTGACCTTATCTGCTACTCCCGGCTGTGTCATGTTCCTAGGATACCTTTAATCTAAGGATTTCCGAGTGCTTTCCAGACCTTCATTAACATTTCGCCCTTATTTCAGCTCGCTTGTTTCCTTGCATGCAAATTTCTTGTGTGCCCAATCACTTTGTTTCCCTTGGAAGTAGCCAGTGGTGATCAGAGTACTCCACGGATTTTATCTCTGGGATTGACATGAGCGGTACTCCGTGGATTTTATCTCTGGGATTGACATGAGCCTGCTCTAAGTGATGGCACAGAAACACTGTGGCATCAGGGAAAGGCCTGACTTGTTGGTTGGCTTGCCAGAAGGAAATGCCTCAGTTTGTTGGGAGTTGCCATGGCATATGGGGGAAAACTTGCCAGAAGGAAATGCCCCAGTTTGCTGGGAGTTGCCATGGCATATGGGGGAAATGGTCTTGCTCCTGTTTGTGATGAGGATTCCGGGCTAAGCTTTCCCTTCCACACCTTGTGGACTGGTCTGTGCCTTGGATGGAGGAGAATTGCTGACTGCTGTTCTTTCTGGAAAGAGCAGACACTTCAACCCAATCCATTGATGCAACTCCAGGGTCCCCATAAGTGACAGACAACCCACATTTCCCCTGCAAGGACAAGCAACTCATAATTCAATCTTGCTCCTGACAGCTCAATCCTTAATATCGTTAAGGTGCCTTTCAATCTTGAAACTTTTGAGCTGCTTGTGGTGTATCAGCCAGTTCAAAAACAGTGGGAACTAGTGAACAAATGTTCCTCTCTCACAGTGAATTCCACCTCTCTCATCCTGATCAGAACTCCTTGGACTCAGAGGAAAACAGGAAGCCAAGCAAATATTATTAGCTGTGTTTCTCTCCTGGTGTCTCCTGCATGGCTGCAGAAGCACCAGGATCCTCACAGCTCCTGAACCCTTTGATCTCTCCCCTCATCCTCACTCCCAAGCAGTGCAACCATGTCCCAGTAGGCTTTGCCTTTGGCTAATGGGAAGAGGGAAAAAGGGACTGCTAAAAACTTCTAGGATATGTGTCAGGGCAACTGTTGGTACAGAGAGGTGAAGAGAGACACGTGTGGAGGGGAACTCAGTACTCTGGAGGCAAAGGGGACTGACTGCACATGCAGGTGGGGATCCAGGGAAAATGCTAATGAGGGAGAGGTGGTTAGCAGCACTCAGAGCTGCTAATTATCCCACGCTCCGTCTTGTTCTCATGAGAGCTGGGAAACTCTCTCTTTGATCCTCCTGCATTTCATCTTATAATTGGCTAGGGGTTCCAGATGTTGCTGCTGAGCATTTTAGGGAGCTGATGGAAAGATGTGTCTTGAATCCAGGGCCTTGGACAATCCCAGAGGTATTTCCAGTGCTTTACCAAAGGAATGCGTGGGACACTGTTCACCTTCCTGTCCCTGTTGAGTTACTGCTGAGTTTATTTGTGTTGTCTCCTGAATGGCCTCTTCCTTTCCATATACATCCTTAAGGTTTCCCTTTTTTCCTCGAGTTTCATGGAGAACAGAGCTGAATGTTTATTTCTTCCTGCTTTGAAGAGGTTTGAATTGGATTAAGTTTGTGTCTCATTGCTGCAGTTCTCTATGGCTATTCCAATAAATAGATTTACTGATTCAGTGGCATTTAGTGGTAGCTACTGCAGCAGCAAGTCTGAGGAGAGCTCCAAGAACATCAATGGAAAGGGAATTATGAATTTGTCCTTGCAAATACACATGTTGGAAGCCTCATTCTGGCAGGCAGAGGTTCCAATGAACAGTACATCCAACTGAGCAAAGCAACTTGAAATGTAAGCACATAATTTTTGCAATAAGTTGCTCATTAATGGGCAACACAGATCAAGGTATTAGCAGAAATCAGCTGGGGAGGAGTTTTCCTGTGATGTTCTCTGAGGAAACAAGTCCACTCTCAAAACACCTGAGCTCACAGAAGCTCTGGTTACAACCTCACCTTGCTCTGCAGGTTTCCTTAGTATTTCCAGAAGAATTTCTCCTATGGCACAGTCCTGGCAGAATGGAGAATCATAGGGACTAAGAAAGAAGGTATTTGCTTGGAAAAAAATTACCAAAGTGTCAGTGCAGTTAAAGCACTGCAGGTATTATAGAGTGATCTCTATTATTATTCCAAATACTAATGCCTTTCCCCAGCTGAGTAATACAAATAAGATCAGCAAAGTAGTGCTCTCAGAAAAGCTTCCCAGGTGGGAGTTAGAGCTCTCTAACTTTATTGAGTTCTCAGTGCACACACTGAGAACTCTTGTAATAGCCACAGAATTGGGCATTAGTGTTACGAAAGGACCAGAAGTTTTGTAAGGAAATGTTTTTGATAATCAGCTATAATTTCAGATATGTATGGCTGCAAGTTAAGCAGAGACATTGCTGTGCTAATCTCCATAACCAAGGACAGATTGTCTGTTGCTTTTGGAGCTGAAATTTGGGACTGGTTTATGGTTTTTTTTAAGGGGAAGGGAGGAGAAAGAATGGGAGGCTCAGCCCAGAGTAATGTGGATGTAACATCCCTAAGCAAGTCCATTCCCCTGGGTTTGCACTGCTTCCTGAACTCCTCAAAGTTGACACTAATAGGGTCACATTAACTTTATAAAGTGAGAAATAAATGGCTTCATTTGCAGTACTGTGTTTCAAGAAGCAAACTACAAAGCTGGTTAAAATTAGGTATAAAATTGCCTAGGTGCATATGGCCAAAGTGTGTGTGTTTCTGTGCCTGTGTGTACAAACACACAGATCACTTCTAAGAGGCTCAACTTGTTTGTGGTGGTCTGAAGGTTAATCCACACTGGGACCTGGTTCCCATATTCACTCAGGGAGAACTGATAGAGTGTTTGGAGTTGCAACAAAAATACTGAGTCTATTGGAACAATGAGAATTCTTGCAGTCAAATGCAGCAAATTCCCTAGTGGGTTATGCTGGGTCTCTTGGGTATCAGTAGGAGAGAGGGGGAGAGTCTTGTACTCAATAATTCATGGATCCATAAAGATTTTTTTTTTTTTGAGCAAGCAATAATTCTTTGGAAACTAAGCCTAATTAAAAGCAATACCATCCTTGTAACTGCATTCAGCTACTTTGTTAAGACAATTTGATATTTGTTTCCTATGCTGTTTCCATGTGCATCCTAAGCAGTGTTTTGCTGTAGTGGTGATTGGAGAGCAAGGCACAGACTCCTTCAAAACTGGACCCTCATAGACTTGAGGGTCTTCTGGATATTTGCAATGGATTAGGCTCTTTTATTTGAGGGTCAGTGCAGCTTTAACCTACCTGCAGTGGTTTCTGGCTAATGCCAAGTTGCTTCTGGGTGCAGAGCACGTGTGAGAAACATCTGCATGCTTGAAGGACTTAAAAGGGAAGACAGTAACTTAAAAAAACTCTCTTTCCTCCACTTCTCATCCTCAGTAATTGGCCCTGACTTCCTCCCAAGTCTTTCCTGGGTAGCCAGAAATGCAGTGTGTGTTGGAACTCAGCTTTCTGCCCCTTCAGCTCTTGGCACATCTGTTAGTGTGCTGAGGCTGAGCTGGGAGTTCTCATGTGGCTGCAACGTTAGTGCCTGAACACTGCTGGCTGCTCCCACGAAGCATCTCCTACCCAGTGATACACTCAGAACCTCAGCTCGATATTTTAGTTCTTCCTGCCTTTCTCAAGGCACAAAGCAAAGGGAAAAAAAATAGCTCTTCTGTTTACCCAGGATCTGTTTGCTGAGGGCATCGCTGTGTGTGAGGATGGGTGACCCTTCGTGCCAGGCTGTCACTACTGCTGAGTGTGGCAGTTGCTACAGGGCTGTAGCTGTTCCTATCATTTTATCCCCAGCTGTGGCTAACTCTGGGCTACACACAACAGATGACAGGAACAGGACGATGCTCAAAATGCCTTTTTGCCCCTTCCTCTTGGTGCAAAACTTCAAACGTGGTGACAGAGCACAGAGTAGGTTTTCAAGTGTGCACTTGTGCCTGTGAGTGTGAACAGGGAGTGACAATACTTTGTTGGATGCAGAGAAATTGTGGCTGAGGCAAGGAAGGTGAATGATAAACAGAATCCTTCTTTCCTGAACAAAACAGCTACTTGTAAGTATTTACCAAATGAACAATATCAGGCATTAAAACCACTTGTAAACTGCTTACTCTGACATTTCTGCAGTTGCCACTTGTGATGTGTTATGGCTCACAATTACCTGCTTTTGTTCAGTGATTGAGTTATTGAACTTGAGAAAAACAAGAGCTCTGAAAATCTATAGGATGAGATGGAAAGGACTGAGCAGTGGGAGCACCTGAGGAGCTCTGCTATGTTTGCTCTCTGCTTGGGGAGTGAAGGAACTGAGTTTGAAGTCACTAGGTAAATTGAGTCGCGTAGTGAAGCAGAATAGGCAAGAACAGACGTAGGAATGTCTAACCTCACATGTAGAAAAGTTCAAGTTTGGATGTCTGACAAACAAATAATACTCAGAGGTAACTAGTTGCAGCAGCAGCTTCTGTGTCCATGAGCAATTGGCTGTGAAGGAGCAGAGGAGCTGCTCTTCAAGGAAAGTCAAATCACCATGGGAAGATTGAAATGTGTCAATCCCTGTTTACCTAGTTTTTTATTTGCCTTTCTTTTGTTTTTGTTGTCCCTTTCTTAAATCTTCCCTAAGTTTCTGTTTGATTAAAGCCTACTCTGTTGCAGTGTAGTCATGGCAACAAGTTTACTCACATGAGTCTGTTTTTATGGGAGTGTAAGATTGAAAATTAAAACAAACCCAAACAAGACAAGGCTTCATGTGGTCCTGAGCCAGCAGTTACTCACAGTGATGGAGGTGTGAGTGAGGAGTGAGTGCCAGGCTGTTCATGTGTGGTTGTGAGTTCACTGGAGGCTCTGGTCATGCCTGTGGCTGTTTGTAGGGATGTCTTTGGGTATGTTTTGTTCAATTACAATGTCCATGTAGAACAGACCATGTTCTGCTCACAGTGATGCTGAGGCTGTGACTGCTTTCCTGTATTGGTGTTGACCATGAAACAACTGCAGGGGAAGCACAGCAGCACAAACATCAGTGAGAATTCCCTACAGAAACACAGCTCCGTGTTGGTGGAGCTCTTGTGGGATGTCTTCTCAGGGCACCAGTGTCAATCTAGTAACATTTAGCTATGGCAGTTGAATATTTGCTGCAGTTGTACCTGAAACTGCAGTACAGACATAGCCCTGAGTAGGGTCTATCTATACATAAAGCTTCTCATTGCTTTATCAATGTTCAGAAACATTCCTAGTGGATTTTTCACAGCTCCCTGGTGGGGTGCAGTTATGCTAGTGGAGAGGTGATGTCTGCTAATCCCATCATTACCAGGGCATTGACTACACCAGCTCAGCTTCTGGAAAGGAGGAGAGTTAGAACATTACAAAACCTGCTGCAGAGATACCCAGTGATTTAAAGACTTTAGAACATGTTGGCTCTAATTAACGTGTTTGAAAGCTGTAAACCAGCTCAGGTACTTCAGCACCTCCTAAATTGGTCAAGGCAGGTTCTGCCTAGTCTTTAATTTGATCTTCCTAGCATGTATTCAAAGCAGTCACACCTTGATTGCACTAGACTCTTGTGACACATCTCTTGCAAAGGATTAGTTAAGAAGGTTCATCTGTCTCAGCAAAAAAAAGGTGCTCTGTGTGTTTGTGTACACCTGTGAATGAAGGGAGACACCCAGGACTTACTTTTTATGGCACTGTTGGATGTCAGGAGGACACAATGTTATCTCCTTTTCAATGGTCACTAATTTGTTGTTGTAACCCAGCAATAGATTCCACCCACACACAGATTCTTAGATAGTCAGATTTTCAACGTATCTTTTTCTTGCTGTGATTGTAGGAGGGAAGGCAGGCAGGAAGTTGGGGAAGTGGAGTAGGAAGTACTGTTGGGACACAGCCAAGCTTTAGATGAAGAAAATGTGACCATCGTTTCAGCATCTTTTAATACAGTGAGTTTTTCTGAGCAGCACAAAGGCTTTAGGAAAAAGGAGAATCTGGTGGAGGTTTTCTTCTGCATGACAACTGTGATATCTCCAGTCTTTCACAACAGTTATGAATTAGCAGTGAATAACCTCTGAGGAGAGAGGAATAGGCAAGGGAGAAAGATGCATTTTTAATTGCAATGGGCACAAAGAAGTGTAGTTAATGCAGAGAGAAGCACAGGGGAGCTGCCCAGTGACTGGAGCTGCAAAGAAGGCAGCTCCTGCAGTAAAGGGTCAGAGAATGGTTACTAGAACAGCAGCTTTGATACTTCAGGCTTATTCCATTGGTAATTTCTGTACATGATTTTTTTACATCGCGGAGTGTAAACTCACTTGTGTGTAACTAAGCTTGCTGTTTCCCAAAACCTTTGCAGAGAAGGGCAATCTCTTGCTGTATTATGGGGACTAGACACTGAAGAGTGAAGTCAGTCAAAATTTCCACTGGTTTTAATGGAAATAGGTTCATGCCTTTTTAATTTCAACCTCTCATAGATCTCTCAAGATTGATTCTCATTGAAGGTACCACAACATACCTAAACTTCAACCAGTAAGGAAGAGAAAGAATCAGTGCTCCTATCCTATAGGTTTTCCAGTGCCATATCCTTGGGCAGCACATCATGAAGGAAAATGGTCACTGGGTGCAGAGCCAGTGCAGTCACAGGGTGATTCTTGCTGGGCAGTGTGTGTGCCAGGATACAAAGGTCTCAGAGCTACAGCCCAGGTGACTGTTTAACAGCACAGCATAACCCCTGCACAGCTTGGACAGAGAACAGACAATGTGTTCCCTGCATGGGAAGTTATTCATTATTTAGATGAACAGAGCAGCCAGTTTGGAATTGGAGTCCTTTCCTCACAAATAAAATTCCCTTCACTCCTTCCCAACAGACATTTAATTCCTCTAAGCTTTGAGTATTGATCTGCTTAGACTGGTCACATAGCTGGACAGGACAGTGGTAGGGAAGGTGATCTGGAAGAGAAATATGAAAATAATTTGGTAAGAAGAGAGTTTCTTAAACCTCCACTGGCTGTCCCTGGTTGTTCTCTTGGAAGCAAACAAAATGCCTGTGTTAGGGAGGGATGCACCTTGCAGCTGACAGCTCTGGGTTGTGTGTGAGCCCATTCTACCATGCCATCACTTTTAGAAAGGCAGAAAAAACTCTGAGTTCTGTAGTGTTCCATTTCTACTCCAATAAAAGGCGACACTGATTCAGTGCTCTCTTAAAAGGGAACAGCCCAGCAGGTCCTGAGAAAGCATATTTTGTTAGAGGCAAAGCCCTTTCCAGTGTCCTCCTTCCCAACTCTCCTCCCCTGAACACCCACCTGTGCCCTCCCTGCTGTTGCTCTTGCTGCTGGGCTGTCAAAATCTCTCTCCTAATGAAGCAGTCTGGCCTGAGGCTGCTATTACCTCCAATCCTGATCCTGCTGAGCGTGACTCCAGCAGCACAGAGCTGGGCTGCACCTGGCAAGGAAGGCAGGAAGGACAAAAAGCAGTGAATCCTGGCTGTGAGACAGTCCTGGTGTCCTCTGAGGCTGTGAAAGAGAAAGGCATGAGTTAGGCTGGCCTGGGAGGTGGTGGTGTGGCTCTTTGGTCTCCTCCCCTGTCTTTGGGGCTTAGCAGGGAGAGAATTGTTGCTTTTCCTCACTGGTATAATAGTGTCAGGGAATTCTGTGGAAAGATAGGGAAGTGGGGAGAGGAGCTGTTAACTTGCAGTCTTAAAAGGCTACCCTGGCACTGTTCATTCCAGGTTGGATGAAGCCTTGAGCAACCTGCTCTGGTGGGAGGTGTCCCTGCCCAGGGCAGGGGTTTGGGGCTGGATGATATCTAAGCTCCATTCCAACCCTTGAACATTCTATGAATCTATAAACACCCTGACTTCTTTGGGGCAAACAACACAATTCAGGGAACACCATGCCAATTGTTGCAAGACCTGGTTTATTATCTCAGCTCTCCTGGTGTGCAGGACAGAACTGTGAGGAGCCCAAGCTGCAGACCTGCTAGGACAGGGTCAGCAAGGCCAGTGCTGTAGGTGCAGCTGTACTGACAGAATGTTGGCTCTTCATTCAGCTTAGCTTAGGCAGAGGCATAGTGCTGCCAGAGACAGCACGTATGGCATCTGTGCTGGATTCCTGCAGAGGCAGCAGCTCTGGATCAGTTTCTGAACTCAGGTCGATCATTTTACATGTACCTGACTTCTCTTTCCTCCCAGCCTCAACCTGTCTTTCCTGTAAAGGGGCAGGGCCTGCATCTGCAATGAGTATTTAAAAGAGCTCAAAGGACCTTTGATCTCAGTGTTAGGAATGCAGAGGTTCACTGTCATACATGTAAATAACAAGTTGCATTTAGGAAGTTTCCCCTTCTTTTATGGGTAGAATAATGGGGCATATCTAGGAGGAGTGTAACTCCTGGTAGAATAAGGAGGAAAATTCCTTCTCTTAACTTTCAGACCTGTGCTTGAAGCATCATCTCTTCTTGCAAAATGCTTTACACACAGCTAAGTCTTTGCAGTTGTTGACGCATTTGACCTGACAGAAAGAAAAGATCCAGGTTTTGTTTCAGTCCAAACCTGATGTATTCCAGAGGTGGAGATCTAAATGTTGGGAAACGATCACTATTTACTATGTTTGCTGTGGTGGTGCCTCTGTGAGTAAATTAAGAATCATGCTTGCACCTTGCTGAGCACCATGGAAACACACAATAAAAAGATATGGTGATTTGTGGCCCCAGACCTGAAAACCTGTTCCAATTCCTCTGTGTGGAATTTGCAAGGCATACCTGGTTCTCTCTCTAACCACGTGTGCATGGATTTGCTTAGCTCCCTCTGATCTGCTCTCCAGTGGTGAATCTGTTTACACTAATCCCAAAAGCTCTACTATTAAGAGGCTGGAGCTGAACAACTTCAGGCTTTGGCTGTTGAACTCAGACATCCAGACAGAGCTCTTGCTCTTTATTACAGGGAGGACCTGTTAGTAACTTTAGTGTTTGCAAGAGGCTGATGGGATCAGTTTGAATCTGCCTCTTGAAACACCTCCAGCTCCACTGAGTTCTGCCAGAACACCTCTGGGTGAGAAAGGTGTTCCTGGAGGATGAAGGCCATTCTTGTCCTGCTCTCCTGTGACCCCTCCTGGAGGAAGCATTGTCTTTGGAGAAGGCTGTGGCCAAGCTCTCTCTACACTTGGAGGTGAGGTGAAGAAGATTAGCCTTCATGGCTGTAAAAAAGAAAGAAGGCTTTGAGGAAAAATGCCCATTCCCCTGTAAAGTGAAAAGAAACGAGGTCCATAAAGCCAAGTTCCAAAGAAGACAGAGTCAAGGGAAGTCTGAAGTGGTTCCCAAGGCTTTGCAGAGCTCAGTGCAGTTCTCGGTGTGCTAGGGATGAAGGTTTCTGAGGGCTAAGAGTGAACAATTCTCACCCTACAGCCTTCTCACCCAACCTCCATCCAGAATCCTCTTATACACTTCCACAGAGAATGCCTGTGTCTCCCAGAGCCTCTTCCAAGCATTTTCCTTGGTTCATTAGGTGATAATAGAAAGTGATTTTCCCCCTGTCATCTTGAGCAATCAGAAGCATTAAGAATAAGAGCCTAAGCCTGAAAGCCTAAATGAGAGGGTTTGATGGGTATGTGTATCTGCCTCCTTCATTAGAGCAAGAAGCAAGGATGGCTCCCACAGCTTGTGTTTCTTGAGAATAAATAGGCAAGAAACAAGGATCATGGTCAAGCACTGTCCAGATAAAACTGAGGTTTGGGGTTGATTCCACTCCCAGATCTGCAGAACCCCAGAGAAGCAGTTTCCTCTGCCTTCACTGGTAGGAAACAACAGTTTGTTCCACAAATGGGCCATTAATGGACTTTTTGTAGAGAGGGTTACTTGTCAGCTGAGAAGGCAGAAAATAACCCATGTGGTGTTCTTTCTCCTGCTCTGTGAGTGCTCAGGGATCATCTGGGAGCTGGTGCTGAAGTGGCAGGGGCAGTTATTGCCCAGAACCTACCCCACTAACTCTGCCAATGGTTGGTTATTACACAGCAAATCCATTTCTCACTGTCTGGAGGGCAAGTTCAACTTGCCACCACGTCCCCGCGTAAGAAAACAAGTCATGAGGTGCATCTTGGGACAAAGCTGAGAACTTTGTGTTGTTCTGGGAAGTCTGAGGCAGAACTCATAGAAAACTCTCACTCTTCTGCCACCTGGTTAAGACTTGTGGGGCATCTTTCTTGTCCTGTGTTTAAAGGCATAATTTATTTTTATATCCCTCCTAGGTAGGATTCTTCCTGCCCAGTCGATCCCACTTAACATCCAAAGGTAGGGAACTCCATCTTGTTGACATGACAAATCTCTGGTAACAACCACACAACTTAATTTTGGGCCGTGTTATCCTCTCGGGGCAGTTTCACATGGACCTTGTGCCACGTCTTCCCATGGCAAACAAATTTATACCGTGTCTCCTAAGTCTTGCTCCATCCCTACATGGAAAAGAGAAGGTTGCCTGGAGGTAGAGCTATACTGGGAGGCTGCCAAGTTGGGAGAGCGGCGAATATTCCCGACCGGGCGGTCCCTCGGGAATGCAGAGGGATGGGCATCACCCGACAGACTGCCCATGTCCCCGCGGGGTCGGGGGGGACAGGGGACACCCCTGGGCTGGCGACTGGCGATGCTGGCCCCGCCGTCCTTCGCTCACCCGCTCGGCGCCGCCGGCGCTTCCAAAGCGCCTCTGCTGTTTAAATGGGCCAAGTTAGAGAAGCGGCGGCGGCGGCGGCGGAGGGAAATCTTGTTTGGTCAGAGTCTCCGAACTGTGCGGTGACTTCTG
>NW_008660722.1:0-27184 GCF_000695815.1 Acanthisitta chloris
AAGACCAGAAGGAGTTCTAATTATCTTGTCTGACAGTCATACTGGACCACTTTAGGTGCAATTGGTTGAACTCTTAATTCTAATCTGCAAAAGGTAGAATTGCTTAATACATATTTCTGTTCTCTTTTGGGGAGGATTTCAGCTAATGGGGATCATATTTCCTGTAATAATGCCGAAATAATTTTCATTCTTGAAGTAATGGTGGGTAATTTTAATAAGAAAATGGTTCTGTATCCTCACTTCAGAGGACTTTGAACAACTGGTGTTATCTGAGCAAAAGTTAAGATACCAACCAAGTCTAAAGATGTTGGGAAAAAAGCACAGAGTAGCTGAATACATTTTTTTTGCATTTTTGTTAAAGTTACACAAGCTGTAACTTTAACAGGTGTAAGGAACAGGCAGGGCATTTTTACAAGGTGTTGCAGAGCATCCTAGGAAATAGGAAGCTTAGAAGTGCTGCAGCTTTATGATGGAAAGCCAACTGACCATAAAATCCAACTGCAACCTACTGGACAAGTAGTCAGAAGAGCCAATATTAATCTGTGAATGTATAAAAAAGAGGAATATCAAGTAAGGCCTGAGTTAAGGAGTAACACTGAAAATTTGGGAAGACTGAAAGAAGAGTGGCAGGAATGGTTAAAGAATAGGAAAAACTAGTCTTCCTGCTGTTGTCTGAAATAACAGGAGAGTGGGATTCCCTGGAGGTGTGGAGGAATGAGATGGGTACTTGGAGCAGTGGTCTAAGCCAGTGGGTTTTCATGTAAAAGCAAATTGTGTTTCTAAAAACAGAATGCTACTGAACATGAAAACTTTCCTGAAGCTCACTCTCTGCCAGTGGAAATACTTGTAGCAGAGGTAGACTGCTTTTTTTCTTAAAAATAAGTGTTAATTTCTCCTGGTTTCTCTATGTGGGTGTTCTTCTATTGCAGCTTTTGCTCACTTTGAAAAACAATAAAAGCACTTTGAGTGACCGTTTGAAAATTTAAAATAATTGCTCTGTAATGCATTTCTAAATGAGACTTTGCTTTCAAAAAAATCAGTCTGATTATTGTTTTACTAGATATAATCTATCAGTATAAAAAGGAGACGATTATATTCTCAGCATTTGTTTGTAATTAAATTTACTCTACTGTGTTTATGATAAGATTTTTACCTTCATTTCACTGCATTATTTAGATATGTGTAACGCTTCATGGAATAGCATATTTAACATCTTTAAAAAATATTTTATAGAAAAACCACCATCTCATATGCTTGTTCTTTGCTGTTTTGACATTTCATTTTTAACAATTTAGACAAGGTGAGTTATCACTTAAAATGATGGAATAACTTAGTGTAGAAATGCTTAGAATCCTTGACTATGCATAGGCAGAAATCTACCTACACATTAAAACTGACCAAGGCCAAGGATGATTCCCTGCTAGATATATAGCCACCAAATACATTTTATTGGGAAAGAATCTGTCAATGTAGGGTGTAACCAGTGGTATTTATTCTATGTCTCCACAAGCTGTTAAAGCAGGTGGGGCAGTGCCTGTTGTCTCCTACTCATCCCTGATAACTCCCTCAGGGGCTGTCTCTGTTTAATGGGCTGTCAGGGACCCACTGCATGACCCACAGAATTACAGTGTCCCATTGGGAGATGCTTCACCCCAGGGGGGGAGCCAAACATTCCCACCTGGATATAATCTGAGGTTTGGACCAGCACAGAGCCCTTACCTGCTGGATTCCCAGAGGACAAGAGCTACCACTGGACCTTCAGGGGAAGGCTCTGCAGGATCACTGCTCCAACAGACCCATCACTCCAGGAGTTCTGCAGCACCATTTCATGAGACTGCTACCAACACCCTGACTGACAGGAGGTCAGGTTGCTTTCTGACTCTGTCAGTGGTTTCTTTTTGTATTGTTGCATTTATCGTTTTTTTGGTTTCCCTATTAAATTGTATTTCTGATTTAGAGTCTCTCACTGGTTTGCTTTCAAACCAGCAGAGAATCTAAATACTTGAATGCACTGTGGCAGACTGATGCAGGAACTTGCACTTTGAACCCAACACAACGTCCCCGTTGCTGTAACATGTCCTGCCTGTGAAGGATAGTAGCTGCTGGTGACAGCACACCCTGGGCCTGTGTCCCTCTCTCCCTCACAGGCATAGCCAGTGCTAATGCAGTTACGTGGCTTCTGGACTGTGGTGTGCACACAGCTGGCTTGAAGCTTGGGCCAAGCAAACACCCGATTGCATCCGTCTGGATGGGACTGAGAACAGCCTTCTGGCAGCAGCAGCTGTGGCCAAGTCACCTCACACATATGACTTTGCTCTGATTCATATGAAACTTATTGACCTGATGACTGGAATTCCATGATACTGCTTCCTGATCTTGGCAATGGAAGATGTCCCCTATCTTATGTCCTGCAGAATCTGTTCATTCCTGTGACTCAGTCAAAGATAGTAAATTCAAATACAGCGAGAAGAAAGCCTTTGTATTTTTGATGGCACCACTATACTTCTATTCTGGTTGTGGAGGAATAGAGTTAATTTTCTTCTTAAACCATAACATCACAGACTCCCTGCTGCATGATCAAACACAGCTTTGAGCTTGCTGGAAGTTAGGAGGCTCTTGGAGGGTAACCTCACGGCTGGGTTACTGAGAATGTGCAAACCTCCAAATAGATGCAATTACACACCTAATCGAATAAAACAGGGGTTATTTTGTTTCTATATTGCAGAAGAAACTGTGGGTAAGTGTGCATGAGAGTATGTGCAGGAGAAAGAAAATGAATTTTGCAGCAAAGGTATGCCTTGAGCTGTTCTCTCACGGCAGGCACTTTAAATCTACCTGGTCCACTTGCTACTAAACTGGCCATGAAAGTTGAAACACAAAATTACTTCAGTTCAAAAGTCTTGGAGACGTAATTGCCTCTTCCAGGGCCTGTTCTGCATCACATTTTCACAGCTTGTAAGGGATGACTTGGATCAGCCTCTCTTTTCATGCTATTTGAAAATCCTTCTCCATTCTTCATGTCAAAGCAAGATGCTTCCCTGTTGTTGTCCTGTCCCACTCTCTCCTGGATTTTGTATCACTTTTAGATGAAAACTGATTGACTGAAAGGGATTGGAGCTTTCCTTATCCAGCATTTTTGAGCTTCTGGTAGTGACATCTTAAAAAAATGTCATATGCTCACCCCCTTTCCCTCCAGTTGCCATCATCACCCCCAGTAACCCCCTCTTTTTTCCCTAAGTATGAGAGGGGAATTGCCTTGGCACCAATCTTTGCTGATTTCATTTTGCTTTAAAGATCTTTACATACTGCCCCAAGGATGAAGTCATTTGTAAGGAATGACACCAGGAAAATTATCAGATTGGGTTGCCATCGCTCTGCAGTGTAATACAGTTCTAGTTAAGCAGCAGATGTATCATGAAATTAGACTGCATAAGGCATTTAGCAGGTCATTCCTAATGCTATTTCATATTTGTGTAATCTTTACAGAGAGATTTTCTTCGTTTCCTTGGGTTCAATTTAATTTAGAAAAAAATAGTCTGGATTTTGCAGGACAGAAGCACTAAAAAATTAAATTTTTGGTGGCTTCTGGATATTACAAAAAATCAAATCAAGCACCTTATGAGTACATTGGTCCTTCCTCTGCAGATCTCCTTAAATTTGCCATATGACAGTGTAATTTCCAGATACTGATGCTAGGTTTGAATAGGATAGATCACATGGAAAACTGAGATAGGTAAAATTATTAACATACAGAATTTTATTGTGACACCATTATAAAACTTTAATTATACTACAATGGATAGGTTTAGCAAATGCAGTGTGTGGAATGTATTGTGTTATGCACAGAAATTTTCTGTTGCCATGTCCTCCTTTCTGGGCCTCCTCTTCCCACTGCCCCTTAGTCCTGCCGTGGTTTCAGTAGCAGGGACAGCTGCAGGGAGCCACCAGTGTCCAAAGCCCTGCACAGAGAGGAGTGTCTCAGTGGGGTGTTTCCTTCTCACCTCAAATTAGAGATTTTTTTACAGAGAGAGTGATCAGACATTGGAATGTGCTGCCCAGGGAGGTGGTGGATTCACCATCCCTGGAGGTTTTCAAGATGAGACTGGATGTGGCACTTAGTGCCATGGTCTGGTAACCACGGTAGGGTTGGACTCGATGATCTTTGAGGTCTCTTCCAACCAAGTTGATTCTGTGATTCTATGATTCAGGATCTGCTTGGTGTAATTTCTGTATGTGCTGTACACTTCACTCCTGCGTCATCAGTTCACAAGACAATTTTGCACCTAATGAGCTATATACAGTGTGTGTTACCATTTGGGTGCTTGGTCTCCCATAGCTGCACTCCTCCAGGCTGCATTTTTCTCCCACAGCCACAGACAGCTGGCTCTGCACAGAATAACATCATCTTGTCACTGTGAGTGGCAGAAATAGGGACGTCTTGCAGCACGCAGTACTGCAAAGCTAAGCAAGAGCTAAAACAAAGTAGGTTAGAGTCTAGGCAAAGCCAGGGGGTCAGGAGGTCTGTGCAAATGCCTCTCACAGCACTGAGAAAAAGCTAACCAAAGGTGTGGGGAGAAGATTGGTACTGCCTCTGTGTTCCAAGCTCACTTTTCATTGTTTGAAACTCAGAGGCAGTACCATGCTCCTCTCATGGTACAATGAAAATAACTCACTTCTCATTGTTATTTGCTTTATGAATTACAGAAAGACCTGAAGATCCCCATGAAAAAGTGCAATTCACTTCTATTTCAGTAAAAATCTAACCTCATCCCAATGCTTTGGAGCAGAGTAAGAAGTTTATTAACAAGCATAAAAACATGTTCCATTTTTCAACAGAGTTGCAGTGCTCTTTACAGAAAAAAAAAAAAGAGGCTGTCTTGTACACGGCTCCTTGTGGAGATATTAGAGTCTTGATAGTAAAATGTAGCATAGTCAAATATTGAAAAATACAATTTTTTTTTAACCTCATCCCAATGCTTTGGAGCAGAGTAAGAAGTTTATTAACAAGCATAAAAACATGTTCCATTTTTCAACAGAGTTGCAGTGCTCTTTACAGAAAAAAAAAAAAGAGGCTGTCTTGTACACGGCTCCTTGTGGAGATATTAGAGTCTTGATAGTAAAATGTAGCATAGTCAAATATTGAAAAATACAATTTTTTTTTAATTTAAAGTAAAATAGGCTGTCTTGTACACTGCTCCCTGTGGAGATATTAGAGTCTTGATAGTAAAATGTAGCATAGTCAAATATTGAAAAATACAATTTTTTTTAAACAGAAGAAGGAATTTGTTAATAACTAGATACAAGTATATCCAGTTGTAATAGCTCAGATAATAATTGCTTTGTAGCACAATTACTGTGCTTATCTGACTTAATATGCCACCATTATATTGCTAAGCCTTGCCTGGATTTATACTACAGATTGTTGCTTTCCAAGCACAGTGAAGTTGCTCCTGATTTACATTGCTCCAAGTACACTGAAGAACAGTCTGTTAAAAACTTGACCTATAACTAGAATGTGTCCCATATGGCTTCTAACAAGCTACACAAACACTATGCTTCTACTCATGAGGCTACAAATTTCTCTATGCACTGAAAAATATGTTTAAAAAATTGTTTTCAAGGCATTTTTTTTTTTGCAGCTTGCAAAGCACAACATGCACTGAAAAATATGTTTAAAATTTTGTTTTCAAGGCATTTTTTTTTTGCAGCTTGCAAAGCACAAATTTCTTTCACTTCTATTGCATGAAATTGCCCTAAGAAATTTTGGAGAATGCTTTGCTTCCAAGAATTTGTGCTTTTTCTGCTTTCTTGAAGACAAGAAGCTCAAATGGTCACTTGTCCTGTCAGTGTGTATATTCACATCCCTGCTTTCCAGAAGGAACATTTAAGCCAGAATATGGCACTGTGCTGAGAGTTTTTGTGAGGATGCCAGTGAAAAGTCTGACAGCCATGAAACAGTGTGTGAATGCAGCAAGAAGCAGAATAGTTGCATATTTCAAGTGATACCATTGTCCTCTTTGGAGAGCTTTGCTTTTGCATGGAAAGTGGTAACAACATGCTGTATTCTTGTCCTGGAGCTGGGGCTCTGAAGAGGGGCTGCAAGATGGAGCTTCTCACGTTCGGAATGTGGGGAGGAGAGAGGAAATTTTCAGGGGAACATCTTGTCTTGGTATCAAAGTGGTGCTGAGTACCTGTTTGCTTAATGCATGAGTGCCTTCTTCTGAGCCAGTGCAGCCTCAGGGTAGGATTCTGCCCCCTCTGAAAACTATTGGGTGAATTCAGTACCTAGACACGACTGAAGGGCTCCTGGCTGAGACCAGGGCAGGAAGGAATGTGGAGAGAAGTAGTGTGATGACTTTGCTACTCACTTTTCAGGCCTGATAAGGTATCATAAACTCAGCAAAGCCTATGCTCACCTGTTCTGTTTCTGGGTAGACTTCTTAAGCTGTGGCTCTTTTTTCTATAATAGACTTAAATCTCCTGCGAATACGAGGAATATTTATAGTCCATGGTGGTCAGATATTCTCCTTTCCTTTGTCTCTCCTTCCTCCCCTGCACAATTAACTGTTATTTTGTTATTGTCAGGCACCAAAATCTAGGTGAGCCCTCCAGCCATGTAACATACACTGCCCTATGAGCTGTAGTTTGGATGCTCTCCCAGACAATAGGAGGTACAGGTTGAAAGTTTCTAAGGATGAGAGGATTTCTCCCATTTGCATGTTAGGGTTTTCCTATAAAGCAGCCTTGGGATAGCTTCATGCAGTCAGGATGCAGGTTTTTGCTCATCTGTGAAAAAATGAAACCACAGGTGCTTAGGAGAAGTATTGGCAGATGACTAAATCTGGCTACTGAGACTTGAAACAGTCACTGAAAACTAGAAGTAGTTTTAACATCTCAGTAATCAGAGTTTAGTTAACCATAAAGAGTCTTTCAAGGCTGGAAAGATGATTTATATTACCTCAAGAGCCATCTCGGAGGCACTGTAGATTTCTAGAGCCAAGACTTATGGCTAAGATTTCATATTTTGATTAAAGGCTAATTAAAGAGCATGTGACAGTGAGAGCATCTCTACAAGCATAAATTTTCTAGGCAATCAGAGCAACCCCAGTATATATGGCCTGAATTTGCATGTTAATACTGTAACTAATACTGTATCTTTATTTCTTTTCTTCATTTAATTTGCTAAAAAAAAAAAAAGTCTTTATTCCTTGAAGCAAAACCGTATGGACTCTTGCATTTCCTACACCTCACAGACCAGAATGTCTCATGCAATTTTTTAGGCTGGAGATCTAAATACAAATCAGAAAGTTTTGTGTTTTTGAAATCACTACTAGAGTGCTAGCTTGACCTTCTTGCATGTTGCTGCATAAATACTGATAAAATGCATAATTAGAATAAATATGTTTTATTAAGTTCTAGCCTGGTACTAATGTGAGCACTTATTGACTTGGACAGGGAGCTGGTCCTGTCAGGTACTGATGAAATAATGGCTCTTTATTATGATTAATGTTTATATTTGTTTGCTTCTTTATTTGTATAGTGCTGATGTGCATAGGTGAACGTGTCTGAGAAATAATATTAATCAAGTAGTACTTAAGCATGCTTTAGTTTGGTATGGAAGAATGGTAAGTATGCTAAATTTGCTGATAAATCTTTTGCCAGAACTAAACAAACACAATTTTTTTTTGGAAAATAAAAACTTGACTTTAGTGGTCACACAATTATTTGGAATTAATCACAGTCATTTTTTGCTTGAATTTACTCATCCTACCCTGACGTTCAAGCTGCAGTATTACACCCTGTGAAATAAGGATATCATGCCTAATTGAAAAACTCATGCCATAATTTATTTTATTAGAAGGGAATTTAAAAAGTCAGAGAAAATGAATCATTTCCTAAATTAATGAATGTATCACTTACTAACTGTCATTAAAACCTTGTTAATTTGATCCGGTGACAAAGCTAATTAAGAAGATATATGTGCTTCTGAAAACTAATGAATATTTTAAACACTTTATTCCTTTTACATCTTCCTCAATCGGTTTAATGGATAATGGCAGCATCGTGCCCTTCCCTGCTGGCCAGAGGAGCCTTTGGTGACCCAGCACGGGGAGGTAAGGAGGTGCTGCAGGCAGATCAAACAGCAGGCAGCACTTCTTGGAAGTGACAGCTCTGCTGGAAAGCCAAAGGGTGAAGGCAGAACTTCTGAGCAAGGGCAGATCTTCCTCATCATGGACACATGGCTGAAGCCAGAGACTAGTCATCAGTCTGCTGACTTAAATGCAATTATTAAACTGTGGAAAAAATGAAAGCCGTGTCTCCCTGCTTACCTGTTTAAAATGTTCTTGTTGGAGGATTTGTTCTGTTGCCAGCAACAATTTCAACAGCTGTTTTCATATGGAAAATGGGTTCCTCCCCTGTGCCCAGACTTGTGCTCTTCGATCATCTTACAAAATCCTTCTTTTACCTGTCAAACTGTGCAGTCTCTCTTGAGATGTTTTCTCAGCAATGTAGGTGAAATTTTTACTTCACTGCCTAAAAACTACTATGGAGTTTTAACGTTGTCTCTATGGGATTATTTTCACAAGAATTTAAACATCTATATAAACACAAAAATATGTGTGGCTAGCAAGATGTCCTATCCAGTTTTGTACTGTAGCCATTTAGAAATAACGCACTACTAAAACACACAGACTTCCCTTTTATTGCATATCTACAGCAGTTTAAAAGCACATTCTGCTATTATTCCCTTCTTCTCCTTCCTTGCTTACTCTTTTTCCCAAAAAGAAATAATAATGCTTAAAAAAAAAATCATGTACTCACCCTTACAGGCATTACTTACTGCTTCCTGAACCATTTTAAAAAAAAAAAAGGCTTGGATATTCATTTCAACCTGATGGTCAAATTGCAGATGTTCTTTACTGTATTAGAATACCTGAAAGATTATTTCTATACTATATGCCTTTCATTTTGCTGGCTTTTAGTCCAAATACCTTCCTCAACATTAGCTGCAATGCTTTTAGCTGGTGGAGATCTCACCAGAAAATTTTGTACATGTGTCTGAATTTTGTAAGCCCCTAGAATGTTACCAAGATTGCTGCAAGCCATAATTTGTGGGATTTTTAGGTTGAAAGCAGTTTTGTTTTGTTGAGGAGTAAAATAATAGAATGCTTTTCCTTGAGAAGCTCATCAACATTTAGGACAATTAGTTGGGAAACTTCTTTGCTCATTAATGGAATGGCATTTAGGACAATTAGTTTGGAAACTTCTTTGCTCATTAATGGAATGGGAAAATCGTTTTAAAGTGCTCAGCGTTTCATTAATCTGGGGAAGGGTTTGTTTTCATGTCATCATGACTGCTTTTGTGAAAACAAATACAGGCTTGATGGACAGGCTTTTTAGAGGTATTGTCCATGTACAGTCTCCAGTGGCTTTAAATGGAAATATGGCTCTTTGAAGCAGGACGAAAACCCACAGTCTGAGCTATACCAGAGACTAATAGTTCTTTGGGAAAGGGAAGAAAAGGGACTGGGGTCTTATTATTTGTTAGAAGAAATCTCTAGGCTCTTCACACACACAAATATGCTCAATGAACAAAGACTGACATGAAAGCTAATAGTATATTCCTCCTTTTAATAAGTGTAAAATAGTGGAGAACCATCACTTCAACCAGAGACAAAAATTGTAAACAAAATTAATATTCATTAGACTATCAATATTGCATGTGTAGAAGTCTAAAAATCAGCTTGTTGCCAGACCTATATTATGTGATTTTCATGTCAACCAGTATTCTCTCTTAGCTTCCTTGCTCTCCTCAAGTCTTGGTTTGGCTTGGGTTTTTTAGCAACTTGTCACTTTCAAAGTGGAGGTGTTTCACTTGCAACAAATCAGCCCATTCCATACAAAAAAAAAACCCCACATTGCTTTCTGTCTGATTGTAAATATTTCAATTATGGACCTTGTTTGCTTCATGTATGTATCAGGTCCTGGGAGACTGATACCTCATTGACAAAAATTACTGCTGGATTGAAAATAATAACAGTGCATAGAGACCGTTTCCTAGGTTCTCCTGCACAGGCTGTGGAATGACTCCTGAGCTACACACCATGGCTTCTGCTACCAGTTTTATCAGTAGATGATGCTTCATGTTGCACTGTTCATGATGTGAGTTACAGCCACAGTCTCTGGTCTTGGCTGGCAAACACTGCAGACAGTTTGCTTGGGGGCACATGAATTTCAGTAACAGCAGTCCTTTTGTCTCACTTCAAGAGATTTCCTTACACTTCTACCCCACAAAGCTCCTAAAATCTGAAATGTGAGGACATACCACATGGTAGCTGGAGGTGCAGTGAGCACTGTCACCTTCCCACATGTGCTGCACTCCATCCTCCCAAGTGCAGAGTTTCGTAAAGCCTCATGTTGATATTTGAGAACTGTTACACTACTGCATTGCTAGAACAAATCCTGGGCTTGAAAGATTGATAATCCTTCTCTGCAATTAACAGCAGTTGAAGGAACAACAGCTTCGCTTAAAACCTGTGTAAGTTTGGCTAGCAAAACTCTGGTGGCCTGAAGTCTGACAGCTCGGGAAAATATATTTAAATTTTCTGTCCTTTCCAACTAAAGTAGTTGTCCTAATCATATCAGCAAAATATCTCTGCAGAATATGGATGATTGTCTCACTTGATTTTACTTTAACCTGTCTTTAAATGCATATTTGTTCCTTGCAGATTTCTTAAAGCTCAAAATGATCCCATCATTTTCCAGACAGAAGAAAATCTTATTCTGAACAGTAGTGTACTTCATCTTTCTGTCTCTTGTCTATAATATGTAATGCAAATTTTTTAGCTCTTGCACCTTGTCAGTTCTCTGATTGGATTTAGTTACAATTCTGGATCTGGTAAATACAGATCACATGTTGGGCAGTATTTGACATAAACAATGCATTGAAACACCTAGGGCTTTATATTGTTCAGAAACCACTCTTGGCAGGCTTTTTCTTTTAAGTCTTCCACACACTTGTGAGGTAGCTGAGTGCACTTTTACTCCTGAAAAGAGAATCACTAGGAAAGCAAATCCAGAGGAGTGACACTTGCCATGGTGAGCAGTGACCCAACAGAGAGCATGATTAGTGGAGGCTGTGCTAGTCTGAAGGTTAGGAGGTTCTTAAAGACCAAACTTGTCATTAAACAGCTAGAGAGAGACACGAGACCTTTTTCACCTCAATTTCTTTTTGCAAGCCCTGGATGGGGATTACTTACTTGGTGAATAGATATTTTCACTTTCAGTGAAGTGAAAAGGTGATGATGCTCTGGTGTGCACTCATGGGAAATAATTTACTTGTAGATGTACAGGACCATAGAGATGTATGACATGCACAGGAATGCAAATGATTCTGCAGATTATGGTCCCACTCTGTCAAATGCTGTGGGGAAGATATGAATGGCTGATCTTCAACCAGCAGAGCCTGCCTATTCAAGCAAGACCAAATAAATCTGAATTAGTGCTTGCTATTTTTTCTTGCTTTAATGCTGAAATGGATGACTTTATAGGAACTTGCATTCTTCATCTTGATTTTTCCCCCTAGTGTCTGTTATTGCTAAAATCAAAGTTATTCTCACTTCATTCACTCTAGCAGAGCCATAGCAAAATGAAGACAGTATGGTGCTCAGAAATACCATCTGGGGAAATGTTCCCTGCTGTTCATGTATCTTTAAAAGTAATATATCTGCTTTATTCATTTTTTATACATTTACTGACCCTGCTGATTAATACTTTTCTCAGTTTAATTCCTATTTGCCACATAAATTACTGACATCAAACCTGCATTGCTACCTGTCTCAGTTCAGTACATCATTATGACAACTTCTGCTAAATTACCAAAATCAAGTTTTGCAAATAACCCAAGTACTCTAATCTAACAAAAGTATTACATTGTTTACTTTTGGTCCTAACAAACAAATGTGATCAGAGTAACACCCTGGAAAGTAAAATAGTTTCAGTATTTTCAGCGTTCCCAGGGTTCAAAACAAGACAGGAATTAGCAAATTAGCTCATGACATAAAAGTTTAATAGAAGTTTAAATACAGATTTTGTCTAGAGAGCTAGCTGTTAAATGAACTACAAATTATTTATACATGAAATTAATACTGAATTACTTCAGATTAATATTATAAAGACTTTATGGACAAAGGAGAAACATGATTGACCATGCATATGTTTTTAGAGGTGATGGCTGGTAGCTGTGCATACATGTCACAAGGCAAGAGCCTGTGTTTCTCTGAGCTTGCGCCATGGCTGAAGTAAAGGTAGGGCCCGAACAGCAGGGTTTTTTTCTTGAAAAGCCACTTCAATTCTTTTTTTTCCCCATTCAGAATGATTCCATTTGCTTGCCTCAGCAGTTCATCCAGGTGGGAAGGTTATCCAGCTCACCTTTGGGCTCAATCCCTGGTGCTTGTGCCCTCGATAGAAGTTGTAAGATGTGATGTGTATGTTGAGCAGTGCTGACATCTGCATGGTTAGTGTGCAGAACAGAAATAATTAACATAGTGTCAGACACTAATTGAGCAGCAGAGGGCAAAGGGGTTAATTATCTGGTGGCTGTCTTCTCTGAGACACAATGGGTCAGCGGGTGCTAGAGGTGCCTAGGGATTCATAGCAAAGAAGAAGAAGAAGAAGAAGAAGAAGAAGAAGAAGAAGAAGAAGAAGAAGAAGAAGAAGAAGAAGAAGAAGAAGAAGAAGAAGAAGAAGAAGAAGAAGAAGAAGAAGAAGAAGAAGAAGAAGAAGAAGAAGAAGAAGAAGAAGAAGAAGAAGAAGAAGAAGAAGAAGAAGAAGAAGAAGAAGAAGAAGAAGAAGAAGAAGAAGAAGAAGAAGAAGAAGAAGAAGAAGAAGAAGAAGTAGAAGTAGAAGTAGAAGTAGAAGTAGAAGGAAGCTGATTTCTGAAACCAGCAATTCCTGGCACAATAATAGCATTTTATTAGTATTTACCTTGCAGCTAAAAGAGGTTGCAGGATTAACTAAATGTGACTGGTTGTCTGGCCTGGCCCCTTGTTCATAGTCCATAAGTGCCCGAGGGAGTCTGTGTGGGTGCTTGCACAGCCCAGCAACCACAAACCAGGTGTGAATTATGACTTCTGGACTCCTGTTGTACCAGTCTATGTGTCTTTATGGACTTTCGAGGCTCATTTTTCCTCCTCTGCACTGTGGTGGAGCTGCTTGTCCAATTACTGTGGAAAGGGAAATTAGGAACCATCCTGCTTTAAAACACTTTGTTTCCACTCCGTCTAGCATTAGCTTAGCTGACCTCCCTAGGGAGTCATAATATTTCTCTAACCACAACACTTACTCGAAGTACCTTTCAGTGCTGGTTTAACACCTCAGATGTTCCACACACAGTTTGAGATTTCTGGAATGACATGTGCTGGAGGTCAGAGTTATTTTCTACTTGGCAGGTAAAAATTATTCTGCAGTTATATCCTGTTTGTTATTATATGCTGTCAGACATAAACCATTAAATTATGTATAATGTGTTTTAGAGTGTATTCTTCCTATTGTGGAGTCTCTGTCTTCACAGAATCACAGAATATACAGAGTTGGTAGGGATCCTTGAGGATCATCTCTAGTCCAGCTCCTGGCCCTGCACAGGACATCCCCAAGAATCACACCATGTACCTGTGAACATTGTCCAAACACCTCTTGCACTCTGTCAGGCTTGGTGCTGTGCCCACTTCCCTGGGGAGCCTGTTCCAGTGCCCAACCACCCTTAGGGTGAAGAACCATTTTTGATAACCAACCTAAACCTCCTTGATGCAAGTTTAGACCATTCCCTTGGGTCCTGTCACTGGTTGCCAGGGAGAAGAGGCACAGTGCCTGCAAAAAAGGTAATAGATAAAATGTTCATGTACTGCCAGTCACAGTTTGAACTGAGTTTTTATTTTAGATTAAATTTCTGTCCTTATTTATACCTGCACTTCTGCTAAGGCTAGATGTGCATGTTTTTAAATACACTGTATCCAGGAAGGGTGTAATGAAACCGGTTAAATTTGCAATAGGAGAAAAGAACTAAAGTCAATACATTCTCTAGTTGTCAAATGCAAAGACTTGGCAGAGCATTATTTAGCCTCAGGTAGAGATTTTCAGGATGTTGTTTTTAATTTAATTATATTTCAAAGGACAAACAAATATTCTGGGTTCTTTTTAGGCTTGAAAGACATGGGAAAGGTCTCAAGTGCTATGGCTTGAGCCTCACAGCTGTGCACATAAAGATCCTGCCTGGGCTAGGAAGGTACATACCACTTCCCATTTTCTAATATCCTCATAAAGAGTGAGATAAATTGCTTCCCTGGAGATAGGAATCATGTGAAATCAAGACTTTTTAATGAGAGACAGAACAGACACTAGAAAATAAAAATTCATTTTTTTTCACTGTGACTCAGTCTCTAAAGGCTATTGCCACTTGAGGAAGGTGAGCAAACCCTTTAACAGTGCATTGCCATTAACTGCTACTTTATTGTCTTCTCTTAGATCATGAAATGAGGACTACATGGGTTGGAAGTGCACTCCCCTCCCTCATGACTTCCACTCAAAGAATACTGAGCTGCAATTTCAGGATTTTTAGACTAATCCACTATCAGAGCCAGGGTGAGACAAAATTTACATTCAAAAGATAATAATACCACTGAAAAAGAGAAAACAAAATAAAGCCAAATATTGGTTTTCTCTGATGAGATCTTTAAAGAGGTTCTTGAAGGAGTAGGCTTAGGGAGTCGAAGTCTTTCACACTGTGCCTCTAGAAATAGAAGGTGCCTCTTGAGACCTGTATAATTTTAAAAAGTGCTCTTACTATTAAAGTATCCCACAGGACCATGCCTGGAATAACAGTCGGGAGAGACGGAGTGACTAGTGCTATAGTTTTACTATAGTTGCTATGTATGTGTAATGCCCACAGATGTCCCCAGAGAAGACAGCCCTAGAGTAAACCATACCAACATATCCAGCCTTCCTGCTGGTTTTGTGGTGTATTTGTGCCTTGTGTGCACATATGCTTTGGGAAGACATGAGTTGTCTCTTTTGTAGTGTTGTTGTTGAGGCTGTTTCACTGCCTACATCTGCTGCATCTCTTCTGCAGTCACCCTCCTGGAGTCCTCCTCTGTGTCAAGTCTTGTCCTCCTGTTCAGCTGGGGACTAGCACTGCCATACCTAGGGAGATGCAACAGCTGTGACTGTGCTTGCTGTGGTATACAACAGAGGAGAACAACAGCTCCAGGACAGACCCACCATGCCACAGTTGTGGGTCTGTCCTGGGCAGCTCCAGGGCAGACCCACCACTATGGCCATGCCACAGTTGTGGGTCTGTCCTGGAGCCACTGGCACTGGCTCTGCCAGACATGGGGAAGCTTCTAGCAGCTTCTCACAGAAGCCATTCCTATAGCCCCCACCACTGCCAAAACCTGGCCATGCAAATCCACTACAGACATGTACCTCAGCTGTGCCTTGAACCCACAAGAAAAGTTAAACCTGCACCAATCCTTCATTCCTCCTGTCTGAGAGCTGTGACCTAAGTGAAGCCTGGTCAGGGAGACTGGCCAACAGTCAGGGTCCCACAGCCAGGACTGGAACTCTTAGTGCTTCAGGGAATAAAGACAGCCTTACACAGTTCTGATGTCAAAATCCCAAGATCACCCTGGGGAAACTCTCCCAACAGCTACCTACACTCTTTAACTCAGCCAAGGCTAATAAGAGCTCTAGGATTTGACCTTAGGATAGTGATTACATAGCAGTTAATTTTTAAAAAAGATTCAAAACCCTGCTGTAGTAAAGCTAACAGCTCCATGGCTGTGCTTGAGTGTGTTCATTAAGTGAAATCAATTTTACCCTGGGCCGGAGGGACACTGAGCAGGCAGAAACTGGTGCCATGCTACAGTGAGCTACTGTGATGAGGCTTTCTGAGCTCCAGGGCAAGGCTGGAAAAGTGGGAAAGTATTACAGCAACTTCAATTATTTTGCATGCAATGCTGTAATTAGCATAAATTTGTGCTAGTACAGCTATTGAAGTGTGGAGTGTGATGAGTGGTGAGCAGTGACAGTAGACACAGCAATCTCCACATGAGGACATTGTGCTGCTGGTGCAGCTCGTCCTGGTCTGGGCTCCTGCCACGAAGGGCACCATAGGTTGCTCTTCTGGTATCCCCTAGTGGTGCTCTTACCTGAAGAGACAGACCCAGTGTGGGCATATTACAAGGGAAAGCACAGAAGCAGCTCCTCCAGGCTGGGCAAATGGAAATGCAGCAGTAAAAACAGGCTCCTCTGGGAGCTCTGGACAACAGGCTGGGTACTGCTGGAACATAAACTTTGGAAGAAAGCTTTTTGAACTTGAACACTTTACAGCTTGTGTCACAGACTGTAGATGTTTTATGTTTTACTTGTTTACTGGAGGTAAATTTATTAGAAGCGTCACAGTGTGAACATGGGAGTGGAACAACAACAATGAAGCAAAAGCTGCAAGGGCAAATAATTCAGAACAAGTTTTATACTCTGGTATGAACCAAACTGGTTTTGCACTTGTCATCTTTCTGATTTTTATTATTCATCAGGCCAGAGGCCATGTTCTGCTCTGAGCTGTAGCAGGGAAAAAAAAGGAATAAATTACCAAACCAAGTGTGGGCTAAACTGAAGACAGATGATTTGCTCTGGATTCTCCATGCTGTGGTTCGTCTCAAGGTTCAGGTATAATTTAACAGAATCATACCTGACAGCAGAAACTGTCTCACTGTCTTTTGTTGTCCAAGGTACTTTGTTTCACAGGCAAGGCATTCTTCCAGGGAGAATTGTCACACGTTAACTGTATGGGTACATCTGTGTGGGGACAGTCCCAGCAGGATAATCCTTGGACACTTCAGGATTATCCTCCAAGCTGCAGCCATGGTCAGGTCCTTATGTAACTGATTTCTATCCTAATTGTACTAGAGCCTCTGCTAAATTCTCCAAATCCATTCATGTTTCCAGGGAGCCCTGAGCCAAAAGTTCTTTAGGAGACATCAGCCCTGCAGATATCTTTAGCAGTGCAGCATGAGAGATGCTCTCCCTGGTTAACAGGGCTCTCATGCCCCTCAGAGCACATTAGCTGTACACCATGCCCAACTGCTCTGCCCCAGGAACACACTCTGCTCTCTGCCTCTAGGCACACAAACTTCTTTTTCCAGGTTGTCTGCTAAATTATAGGAGCAGTCTTAGGATTTACCAGTGCAGGTTTCGGATTACTTTGACAGTGATCTCACACCAATGCCTGAAATTTAAGTGGGAATGAGCATCTGTTGCAGACTGTCATTAAGGAAGCATTAAGTATAGAATTGGTGAGGCCTTATAAAGCATCTCAGGATGTTCAATGGACAGCTTGCCTCTGAAACAACCTCTCACATAGTATATAAATTTTTCTCTGGGCCTTTAGGGGAATGAGATTTTATTATACTTTCCCCTCTGTGTAAATCTGGAGTTAATTTCATCATCTATAATTTAGAAGATTCTTACCATCATTAACAACATGTCTGAATAATGTCATAATTTATTTACAACTTTCAGTGTGGGATTATATTTCTAGGATGGAAAATTCCTTATGTTTCTCTCATAAATCAGGTGGTGCCCAATTTCTGTTCCTTTTTTAACTGCTTGCCAGGGCAAAGGGAAAATCTGGAGTTAATTTCATCATCTATAATTTAGAAGATTCTTACCATCATTAACAACATGTCTGAATAATGTCATAATTTATTTACAACTTTCAGTGTGGGATTATATTTCTAGGATGGAAAATTCCTTATGTTTCTCTCATAAATCAGGTGGTGCCCAATTTCTGTTCCTTTTTTAACTGCTTGCCAGGGCAAAGGGAAGGGAAAGAATCAGCTGAAGAGCATCACAGCTCCAGGTATGCCAGACCCCTTTGTTGCCTTAGGATCAAATGTCTTGTTGCTGTAGACAGCTGTGTAACACTTTGCATGATTTGTGGGTGAGTGCATTAAGTTGCCCTCTTACTTGGAAAGAGGAGTATGAGGTCAAAAATCATGATGAGCTACACCAGAGCTGGTCTAAGAAGACAGCATTTGGTATTGGGCATCACTTGAGGTGTCACTGCTTCATATGTATCACAGTTAGACTGCTTGAAGTAATGTATTAGCAAACTCAAACACTTGCACCAGTGAGGAAGGCAAAATTTAAGTACTGTTAATCTTTAAAAACTGGGGATGAGATGTTTATGGCACAGTGAATTGCAGGAAGGTGGATTATAAGAGTGTAGTTATCTCCAAGCCAAATTGTACTTTAACCAGCTAAGCCCAAAAACCCCAAAAAACTTCGCAAAGAAAATTTAGAAAATAACAGTTCTTAAGTCAACCTGACATTTGCTGTCCTCCATTTGGGAAAACTGTCTGAAAGAAATATGAGCTTTAGAACTGTAGGAAAACTGGCTGTTGAAGTAACGTGCAGATAAAGCTGTTAGATGCTGCTCTGGTTAATGATACACAACTGCTGCTGCCACATACACAAGCTAATAAAACAGCTATCTTAGCCAAGTAAAGAGAAATTAAATTGGCCCATTCTACACTCCTAGTCATTACACTGTTAAATATTTAGTAGTTTGGTTGGTTGTAACAAAAGGGGACAACATTAGTCTGGGGAATCATAATTACAGTTTCAAGCTGTTCTTTGGTGTCCTGCAGTTCCAGCTCCAACAACTTAAATCATTAAAAATGTAAATGGGTTATTGTTGAAATTTAAATGTGTTGTTGATATTATGAAATAAACAAAGCAGGCTGAAAATTGTTATTATTTCTATTTAGATCTATTATAAGTACCACTAAATCCTACAAACAGCTATATGGACAGTCACTGCAGTGCTTGTGCTGCCAGATCTGAGTTGTAAATTTTCTCCTAACTAATCAAGGTAGAGGACATGTACCTTTCCTTTCCTTGGCAGTTAACTGAAAGACAGCATGAAGCCTTGTAATGGATAATTCTTGCTTGCAGCTTATCATTTTCTGGCATATGATTAGAAAAGAGAGTAAAAGCAACATTTGCTGGAGAACAAGAAAAGTTGTCCTAGCAACACGGAGTTATTCACCTTTTCTCAGCACAATGTAAGAGGTGTAGGTTGATGTCCCTCAGTGTCTCCCACTTAAATGCTGATGAACATGAAGTATCCACTGCAGTACCAAAGTACCAGGAAAACAATGTGATGACCTCAACTCCACTGCACAGCTGGGGCTGATGCATGATGATCTTACACTGCTGACCAGGAAAAGCATTTCATTTCTTAGCAGTGAGATGGAGAGAGGCTCTGCATCTTCATCTGCCTCTGTTCTCTTATGCAGATAACTGTCTCTGAATACATGATTTTGAGCTCCATTGATTATTTGACAACAAATTTACTCCTTTAATTGCAGAGATGCTGTATCATTATTTGACAACAAATTTACTCCTTTAATTGCAGAGGTGCTGTATCTCTCACTATGTCTAATTTCTACTGCCAGCATGAAAACCAGATTGTGTGTACCTGTGCTATTCAGTTCCATTTTGTTTTATTTGATCTTCTGCAGTCCAGAGCATTGGCTTCTAGAGCAGGGATCACATCAGCTGGTGTCTTTGAAAACAAACTGGTGTGAAAGTGCACGTTTACATGGCAATATTAACAAAAAAAGCTTTTGCTTTGACATTGGACTACATTTGGATCTTGGATGAAGTTGTAAAACAAATATTGGGGTATCCACACTTACTCCATGCATAAATTTAGACTGATGGCTCAAGTTTTTTATTACAACCTTTTTGTTTTTCAATATTAATGCAGCCTCCTTGAAGTCAGAGGCTTTCACACCCTGTTGTTGTAATCATTCCTATCTAAAAACTGTTTCCTTCCTTCCTTCCTTCCTTCCTTCCTTCCTTCCTTCCTTCCACATTTATCAGTTATTTCATCAGTAAAGATGAACAAAGTACAGAGGTTTTCCAACATCCACCTGATTTTGGAGGGAGCAGCAGGGAAACATGTCAAATTAATTCAAGGCTACAAGCTTTTGCAAAAAAACCTGTTTTATTTCCATTTTCCTCCTTCACAAAACTGATTCACATATCTTAAAACTCATCATTTTTTAGCCAAAAAATTTATTTTTAAGGTATTAGAAATAAATTTTTGAAAGCTCATTGAATTGTTTCCTTGGGAATATCTTGATAATGTGAAAGAAAATGACTCTGTTTTTAATAGGTGCGTGCAGTGAGTCTCTGGATTGAAATAAAGAGATCACACTTCTCTAACAATATACCAGTGCCTATTGTCATATCCTCCATTTCCAACTATTACTCCCTGCAGGTGTTACATATCTGAAAATACAATTAAAGTTTAAAAGCTCAATTTAGAGCCCTACATCAACAGCCTACTGAACACAGCATTATATTCTAGTTCCTTGCGTTTGGACTGTAAACCTCTCACTGTCTCCTTGACCACGCGAGGAATGTTAAACAATTAAGAAAAGGACAGCCACAGAGGCAAAGGCTGCAGCTCTTACAAAAGATATTTCAAAGACTTAGATCTTCCCAGAGAAGAGATGTCAACTCCTGCCTGACTTTTAGAATCAGCTGAGTTTGGGGACATTATTTCTTAACTCTTTGTTTGGTTGTTTTTTTGTTTTGTCTTGTGGGATGGAGATGATGTACAGGTAACCTGATCACCTCATATGGCTGCAGTAGCAAAAGACAGAAGATGTGCTCTTACATTGTTACTGCAAGATCAAGAAATATTTATAGTAATTAGAGATAGTGAGAAATAGATTTGTTAGAAACCCTCACATGATTTTCACGATTTGTGGGTACACTTATTTCTAAGACAGATCTTTTTCTAAACAAAGTTTGACTTCAGATAGTGAAAATCTTTATGTAATGCCTATTGGGGAGGTTTAGAATGGATAGTAAGGAAACTTTCTTCACCAAAATGGTTGCCAAGCACCAGAACAACCTGCATAGGGCAGTGGTGGAGTCACCATCCCTGGAAGTATTTAAAAGCCTTGTAGACATGGCACTTAGGGACATGGTTTAGTGTTGGACTTGGCAGTGTTGGGTTAACAGTTGGACTTGATGATGTTAAAGGTCTTTTCCAACCTAAATGATTCTATGATTCTATGTATTATAATACAGGAGGAATCAGGACTGGCAAACTGAAACAGAGAGGTTGTAATATTCTCTGAAAGCTACGACCTACCATGTATGTGAAATGGTTTGCAAATACAGAAGACTGTAGTTGTGGACATATCAAAGAATCATAGAAAGCTGGGAACATATCAAGGAATCTCAAAGAAAAGGCTCATTTGTTTGGGACTGCAGAAAGGGATACTGCCAAATTAGGGGGAAAGGTGGGAATAAAGACAAATCTAAGGGAAGAACTTTTCTTTTCAAACAATGAATGTATCATAAAATAGTATTCTTAGTTTTAGGTACTCTACCCATTGCATAGACATAACATATATATTGCAATTGCTTTATGACAGCTGCCAATACACAGATCTTAAAAAAGGAGAAAAGAGTCAGAGTTTGAGCCACCCACATATGGAATTAAGCCTATATGAGCACTAAGATTAAGTGTCGTTCAGCTAGGAAAGACTCTAAGTCTGTCTAACATGCATTTACGATTTTTCAGACCTTTAATCTGGAAATGTTCAGTGTGATTTGAATCAATTCAAAATGTCTGAAGTGTGTTAATTTTTGTGGAAGATGATATCCCAACTGCCACTTCTGAATCAAAGTTAAAAAAAACACCAAAAAATTAGCACTTCAATCCAAAACCAGACCAAAACATTAAGACGGAAAGTCACGCAATCATGCCCTGCGAAAGGGGAAAATTGCAAATGATAGTGATCAGTCATTCTGCAGAGCCAACTAGGGCATAATAATCACTTGATGTTACTGGGAGTTTCTCATAAGTGCTGCCTGCCCTTCAAACTGTCTTGGAAGCAGAAAAAGAGAAGGGTCCACCCCCCTTCCCCACATAAGAGCCTCTTGAATGTGTACAGAGCCTTGTCCCAGTGGAAGGAAGAAAGGAGTTTTTAATCCTTTTTCTTTTTTTGCCTGCCTGTGAGTTATAGCTAACTAATATAGAGTGTGTTTCATGGTGTGTGGTCTTCTCTTTTTGTTGAGTGGGGAAAGGGTATATACTTGCATGTTTTGAAACAAGAGCCAAGGTATTCAAACCTGACTTGGCTGTGTCTTTGTTGGCCTTTGACAAATAATTTCTAGCTTTGTTTGATGTATTTGAGAAAAGTAGGTAACACATACTCTACCTATCTTCCTTCTTGGGGGAGACCAGTAATTAACCTTTTTAAATATCTGTTGTTGTACAAGTACTATCCTGTACAAACATTTCTGTCCATGGGACTGGAAAATGCACACACAGTTTCAGAAGAAACAGTCTAGAAAAGGAAGCAGGGCACAGCATTGTGTTCTTACTCTTTCCTTGAGTGTGGGTTAAAACAGCACTGCTGCTTAAACAAAATATTGTTAATAAAGCTTATAAAACTGTCAAATGTGTAAGCATGATTCCTTCATAAAGGGCTGCTCTGAGTCTTGCCTCAAACACACACCATCATCAATACCCAAAGCCTGTTCCCCATGCTTGGCTGCTCTTTGTAGACTGATTCCTACTGTCTGCTGGGTCAGATGGAGTTTAATGAATTACATCTCCATGAGACAGAGAGAAGGAATTATCCTACAACTTTCCTCAAGGGGCCACTGCCAGTTTGCAGGGTAGAGGAAAAGCAGAGTCTTGTCACTGTGTGAATGGGTAGAAGTTTGTAAATGTTTGAGGCATGTGGCTCTGCATTGCTCCAGTGCAGGGGACAAGCACACAGGAGACAGGTGACCAGTTGACTTCCTGCTGTGCATCCTCCTTTGGGGCCTGAACACCAGCCTGTGGGTAGTAGCCCTGTTAATATCTCTCGACCTGCTTCAGCCAGTGTGTTAGTATTATTTGGGTCTTATCTGTATTTGTAATATTTATCAGGTTATGTCATTTTGGATATGTTTATGACTGAATAACAAAAGCCTGGTTTCATAACACAGGGCAGTTCACCCTGTAGCTGTACTTGCCCTCAGTTGTCTGCCCAGCACCATTGTCAGCTTTGAGTCACCTGCTGCAAATCCCAGTCTAAGATGTCAGAGCTGGTGCTGCCCACTGAGGAAAGTCAGGGCTAGTACCTCATTGTCTTGCTGCATCAGCTCCAAAATTTCTGCTGTGGTTTGGGAGGAAGATGGGAAATACTCTGTATGCAGCATATTCTACATACAAAATTTTACAAAACATCTATTGTACAAAAAAATTTATAAAAACTCTTTATGTAACTATTGCATATGCATATAGAGACAAACTATATAGATTAATGTATATGGAGCTCAGTGCCAAGTCACCAAGAAATAAGATTGTCTGGGGCCAAACTTCAGCTAGTGTAAATTCCACTGATACCTCTCCATAGCATAACTGTGGTTCATGCCAGCAGACCACCTGAACAATTTTTCTTATTTAAATATTTTTGAAAATGAGGAGATGTCTCCAGATTTGGAGCGTTCATCACAAGGAACTAACATCAGGAGCTGTCAGGTCCTGTATGTGTAGTGAAATGTTAGTTCTCCAACCCTGACATACACTGCAGTGGTAGATTTAAAATAAAAATCTCCAGAGCAGAATATGTTAACAACTGATTTGACCTCAGTTTAAAGTTAGTGTAGCTCCATCAGTTCACTGCTTCACCTGTGTCAAACCAGAGTAACAGAGCAGTAGATGCTCTTTCACATGGGACTGATCAACTGATCATATTCTATATCTGCCACTCAAGTGGAAATTGTACTTCCATTTAAAAGTTTGTTACTTTATTACAGTGCAATAAATGTGTTTTCATTAATTGTGATCCCCAGTCTGTGTCTTTCACTCCTATTGTGTTTTCTGTGGTGACATTTTTTCTTGTCAGGGAAAGGTCATGACATTTCAAGGTGTTCACTTCCTAAAGCATGACTGCTTGAAGTAATGAGATTCAGCTGATCTGTCAGTAAAAATCTGCCACAAGTGAAAACATGCCCAGAAAAGCAAAGCTCAGTAGCACTGACATGTGGTCACTTCTGATGGGGCTGATGGTTGCCCATGTTCTTTGTGCTATTACAAGGCTGTTCAGAAAGGACAAAAGAAACAGGATTATATGTCACTGAGTGCTGTTTTCATTTGAACCTCTGTTTTCAAGCATCCCATGAATTTACATAAGGATTCAAGATCAGATAAGCTATGCTCTGTTTAATGTCATGGTTGAGGCAGACGTGTGACACGTCCTCCTGTGATTGTTAAAAGGCAAAAGTGTTTATTTCTGATGCTCAGCTTCCTTTATATTCTCTATTGAATAGTGTGTTCCATCTTTATTGTCCAATTTACATCATAAACAACTCATTATTGGCCAACCATAACTTGCACAGAATCTCTTTCAGATCCTCTCTTCACTTGTAACATTCTCCTTTTCTTGGCTTGCCTTCCTCTTGGCCCATGGTACAATTCCTCACAGGTACATGATGATAGGTGCAAGGTCAATGTCTGTGAGGCCTTCAGGCCAGCTGTCAGCTCCCACAGTTTAAACCTTAAATGATGCTAACCTTAAATGACAAAAATTGTTGCAAAGCAAGTTTGATTGCTTAACCTTAATCTAACATTAGATTTCAGACTGCATGTGTTGGTTTGAAATTTCCTGATTGAAATATTTAAGCCTTTTTTTGGGTTGTTACTCAGGAGAGCAGCACTGAGGACTTTCATCTCAAAATAATATCTTTTAATACTGACATCTCCAGAATGTAATTCAAAAGTAGATATGTGCCTGATTCGAAAAAAAAAGTTGGTTTCTGTCCCAGTTTTCTTATTACAGAAAAATTGTATACGGTTTTCATTTTGATTTAGCAATGCTTTGCATTGATTTCTCACCTGGGAAGGACTGCATCACATTATTCTGCAAAACCATGCTCAGCCCAGGGCAAATCTGAAAATAACCTTTACATGACCCCTTTGTGCCAATGTATGCAAAGTGGTAAACTATCTTCTGGAGAGAGAAGTGTGCTCTAGTCCTTTTCACCCCTACACAATCTGCCATCTAGTAACATCTGTTAAACAAACCTTGCTGAAAATTTCATTGTGTTTTCTCAAGAAGAGACACAATTCGATCTATTATATATTATGCCCTATTATATAGCCTATTCTACAGGATTATGTACTGTAGCTTGCTTCCTTTTCAGCAGCTGTGCTTGAGGCTGATAGTTTTTCTTTCAATAAGTTGTTGTCAGTTTGCAGCCAGTTTGAAAAAAACTAAATCTGTAGTTTTAAGCATGCACTACTTGAATTAATTTGTTGTTTGTTTTTTTTTTCCGGAGCTCCAAACTTCATAGTTTGATTGGAGTTGTTCTGTCATCCTTGATTTCTGCAGTCTTCATTGCTGATATTCACCAACAGAAACAAATAATGACTTTTTAAAAATCTCATGTCACCTGCAAAACTGGAGATTTTTATATAGATGATGTATGTATTTGAAGAGTTCTTTTGTCTGGGAAGACAACAATATGAAATCAGAATTAAAAGAATTTAGGGAGGAAAAATCTCATTAGTGTAGATTGGATTGATTTTTTTCCCTGAAATATATGACAGTGGCATGCTCCCCCTGACAAATAAAACTAGTTTGTCTTAAATTTCTAAGTGTATTTTAAAAAAAATACCCAACAAAACAAAACAAAAAAACGACCCTGAGAAAAACATGTTTTTCTCCTGACTGTCATTTTTTTGACCTACTAAAATATGTTTAAATATTAAGTTACTCTCATTTATATGGGCTCACTTCCATAAGAATGATCATAATTAATGATCATACTCACTCCAGGGCTGTCACTTGAGATGGAGAGTGAAAGAGTGGTGCAGTTTGGTTTTATTTGCTGTTGTGTAGAGAGTTGCCACTCACAGTAGTAGTAACAACCTGTATTATTCAGCATTTGTAAATGTTTCTTCCTGCTAAGCAGCATTTTTCATAAGGAAAGTCACCTCCTTCCCAGCAGGAACCCATGTGTGACCCACCATGTGCTATGAGCAGACAGATGTATAAGAGCATTTTCAACAAAATCTGGAATGGGGCAAGAGATACTGAGCTGATCATCAGTGATATATTTGCTCAATCTGCACAGAAAACTACTCTGTTTTTAAGCTAGTAAATAATATGATGTGTATAAAAGGTTCTAGTAATTTTCAAGTTGCAGTTTATTATTTCTAAAACCACAGAAAAGTTCATGTGGCCGACCATGCTGTTTGGGATTAGACAAGTAAGACACATTACAAATCACTTCTTGTGATACTTAATTTTCAAGACATTGCCATGTACACTTATGACTGCAGTGCAGCTGATCTCAAGAGAAGTGAATAGAAGTATTTGCCTTTTGAAATCCAACTTTGCACAGAACGCTGTATTAGCTCATAAACTTCAGAATTATAGTGAGCAAAATCATAGACTCCAAAAAACCTAAAACTAAGTAAAGAGAAATATCTTGAGTTTTGAGGTTTGGATGGCAAAGACTTTACTGAGGGATTTTGACATTCTTCTGCGTTCAGTGGTTACTAGAATAAAAAAATAGTTGCAGGCTCTTTCCAGAAATAATATCCTGTCAGGTTAGCCACCTCACTGATTTAGCCACAGAAAGAGCAGCTTTGTGATGCTAGGACAAAAATGAAGGGACAGCTAGAATTGCTTATTGTTTACCATTATTTTGACATAACAAAATCTATGAATTATTCTTCTGTTTTCTGCTCTATTAATAAATAGGATTTCTAAGTAAAGTTGACATGAGCCAAGTGCTCTGGTCTTAGGAAGACAGTGAACAGATAAACAGGCCAAGCAGCAGATCACTGGGATCCTATTGCTTAACGCTTTGGACACAGAATCTCTGAACAATTCAGGCTGGAAGACACTCCAGAGGTTTTAGTCCATTTTTCCAAATTATTTCCTTATAGTCTTTTCCTTCTGGCTTTCAAGCAAATGCTTACATGTTGCATCCATGCAAAGAAATATCCTGCAGTTGGCATTTGAGCAAGCTGGGAGGAAACTAAAATATCAATTTAGACAATGTATCAAATTCAGCCCTGGACAGTATATTATTT